>NC_134944.1:11800000-12100000 GCF_051020765.1 Lasioglossum baleicum
AGAGGGCCGAGCGGAATGACTGATACGCCGCTGACGTTTTTTTTTTCAATTTTTTCGAATACCATTAGTTCTACGACAAAAAGTCATACGATATAAAAGACGCAGCCTGTCCAGATCTACAGGTCTTGTTTAACATGTTTTTCGACACGATAAATAGTTTAGAAGATATCCGAAAAAAAACAATTTTACAAGTTTTAAAGTGATACGTCACTGAGTTTCTCTCAATTTTCTCGAAAACCGTTCGTTTTACGAGGAAAAGGAATACGACATGAAAGACGCAACTTGTCGAGATCTACAGATTTTGTTGGACACGTCTTTTGACACGGTAAATAGTTCAGAAGATATTAGAGAAAAACTATAGAAGCCTAGTATGTACGTACTGTCCAGAGCAAGAGAAAAGTAGCGGGAGAGGAACGGGGCAAGAGGAACGCAAAGGCAATCTGAATGGTCAGGTCAGGCTTCTTTCCCCGTTCCCTTGCCGCTAGTTTTCTCTCGTGCTTCGCACTGTGCTCTTGGTGGAATCGAAAATATTTGAGAGACGCGTAGAAGGTGGTAATAACACGTGGTGGTATCACGTGGGCTTGCAATCGCAATGCACGGAGCATCGTGTAAACAATAGGCCGCGAACTGAATTCGTCGATAGGAAGTACTAGCTTAAATATAGAAACGTTACATATAACGATATTATTATTTTAACTATGTCGACATGGGGGTTAGTAATGGGGTGATGAGGAAAATCAACTTTTTTTCGTAATTTCTCTCATACCCTTTAGTTGAAAATTCTGAAAAAAATCAGGTACATTTTAGCTATTAGGATGCACATCTGTGAATTTTTTCAGAATTTTCAGCTGCGAGACCGATCTTCAAAAAAATAAAACAAATTTCGGAATGCCGTTTTATTTTTTCTGTGGAACGCGAAGTTTATATTCTTAGAGTCTCAGCACCTCATTATGGTGGATAACGTAGAATTATTTCAGATTTTTCAGAGTGGGGGCACATACTTAGAAAAATCAAAAACCGGTAATCTCCACTTTTAGGTATTCCACCCTGGACGTTCTTGGACTCTGCGGATTGAGAAATGCATCGGCATGTCGTGCAAATAAGCGATCGGCACGATGTGCGTCTGAACGTCATAGCTCGCCGCTGTTCCGACGTTTATTTGTGAGGTAGAAATTATTGCTTCAACCCACGACGCCCCTATTATCCGCGAAATCCAGACATCGTGTGTGCCCGTGCGTTTTCAAGCAAACCAATGTTACTCCCAATAAATTATCCGCGAGAGCCAGCCTGTGTATTAGAGTGATTCTGAAAAATCTGAAAAAATCCCTAATATGCGGCTTAGTGCCGGAAATGTGTCAGATTTTCTTCGCAAATTTGAATCTTCATTAAACGTGGAAAATAGTTTAAACTATTGATTTTACAAAAAAAATTTTTATTACATAAATTGTAGGAAATTTTCTCTAGTTTAATTTTGTATATGAATGTTTTTATCGTAAAATGAGTCGGAAAGGAGATATCGTCAAAAAACTACTATCAGACGCCATTTTTCCAATATGGCGGCGCGAGCGGCGAAGATTCGAGGTGGCAAAGTTGCAATTCGGAAAGAGCACATCGAAATCTATAAAATTACACGTTTTTAAAACTCCCGGAAAACTTTCCGGGTGAAACTACCAAATGACTGTACTAAAATGAGGAAGCTTTTTTAGAATTAAAAATTATGAAAAATTAATTTTATATTGAAATTTTATGGTCAAAGCTCGATTAAAATCGAGTCGGGGGCGATTGTCACCACCCAACGTCGCACAGTGGTGTATGTGGCCAGTTTAGCGCGCCAAAACTATTGCGACGTTATGAAGGTCATACTATAGATCATACTAGAAAGTCATACGTACATATTCCTCTTCACCGAGACGGTGGAAACCAGTATCCGCATCTCCGAGTACACTCTCCTTCGGCGAAGACGTCGATGCCTCCTATACTAAAGACCTCCAGCCACTACGAAACATCCTGAACACATCACCGATCACTCACATCACTCATCCATCTCGGCGAGACGCCGAGTCTCCTCGACCGTCGATTAATACGCGTGTTCCACATTTTTCAAACGACAGCGAGTCAGCGAGCACGTATTTATTTAGATCAAATCAACACCGTTGTACAGTTACATACTTAAAACCTTCACACCACGTCTTCCGTTTTTTCCGCGCAGCGCCTCTAGCGTCCATCCATCGTACGAAAAATCTTGGACGATATCGGAACGGAACATTCGGAATTCGGAATTCGGAACACTGTCTAAAACTTTAACTAAATAGTCAATTCTAGAGAATATACAGTCAATATTCGTGCGGAATTAAAATTGCCGGATTCTGAATCCGAATGAAATTGCCGAAAAATTCTGAAATAATTCACTGTTATCCGTGCTATTGTGTAGAGTGTCCGTGAATTTTTTCGTAATTTTCTGTTGAGCAGAACGGAAGATAGAGCATAATTCGTGTGTAGTCTAACCCGTGAGGTTAAGGATCCTATCACAGTTCTATGTTTCGGATTTTTTTTTAAATCACCGCTGCGACCGAAAATTCTGAAATAATTCACTGTTAGCTGTGCTATGGGTAGAATGTTCGTGAATTTTTTCGTAAAATTTTTGTCGATCAGAAAAGAAGATATAAATTATAGTGTAATCCAGACAGCGAAGTTGGGGATCAAATGACAATTCTTGTTTTTCGGTTTTTTTTTTAAATCGATCTTCAATGTCCAGTGTCCAAGAAGGAAAACTGCGGAGTAAGTGGCCCTTTGTCACGAAAGCCAGAAACCCTTCATTCGTAAAAGACTCGTTTGTCGTAAAGTGCAGCTTTCATTGGTTCAATATTGATCGTCGTATTAATGTATTATGATTGGCGCCGATATTTGTACAATGTCGACAGAAAGTATTACACACGCGCACACACACGCAGCACTCAAAGCGACAAACGGCAAACAAACAATGCAACAAAGGAGGTTTTCCATTTTCAGCGTCACCAATTACTTCGTGGTGAACCTGTCTATAGCGGATCTTCTCGTGACCACGATTTGTATGCCAATGGCCGTCAGCCAGGCGATCTCCAACGACTGGACCCACGGAGAACTCATGTGCAAACTGTCCGCCTATCTTCAGGGTAATTACTTACTCAAGTTTCATCAAAAAACGGTGTAAATCTTGTTGAATCAAGTTAAAACTTGAATTTTCGGCTTGTACTCCTCGAAATCTATAAGGTCGCATTTAAAAAAGGCAAAAATTTATGGTTCGCAACTAATAGTCCAGTCGCCAGGTACTTTTAATAGGAAAGTATTCCGAACTTAATGAAATTTTGACACGTCATTTAGGGGTACTCTGGGGTGTCGAATCTCAGTTTTCGACCTCGAGGACCCTGTGCTAACTTGGGGAGGGGGAAAAAACCACGATTTTTATTACCTTGTTTTGGTTTTTCGCCTATTACTCAAAAACTGTGGGTCCTATGAACTTTTGTCTTCCATTTTTGGAAAGAGCATTAAATTTCCTTCAAATTTCACTGGTCAATCTTTTTTTTGACCAAATAGGCACCGAGAGACAGGCGTTCAAAATTAGGGAATTAAGTGGCAACTGACGAATATAGGGAAAGACAGAGCAAATTACACTGTCCAACAACAAAAATGTTTCCATATAACTGTTGGGTGTATCTTATACAGTTTTTAGCGCTGATTCCGAATCTGGCCTTAATTTTTCTCCTACATGCACAGTTTTTGAGAAATTTGAGTTTGAAAAAAAAAATACGTTTTTCGACTTTGAACAGATATTATGATGTTATTATAAAAGATATTGTATTATTCTTTACAGCAAAAGATTCTCTAGACTTTCCCGAATCCAGTGATGTGCAATAGTAATACATTATGATTGTTTAAACATGTTTAAACAATCATTAAAGACGGAGAGGCATCACTTTTGTACACATTTTTGAGGATATTTTTCAATTATTAAAAAAAAAATAAGGGTCCAGCGGAAAATCGAATTGCACCACGCGATAGAGCAGACTTTTATCTTGAGAAACCACTCTTTCAACTTTCCAACGTCGACTTTTTTTCGAGATAAAAAGAAAAATCTATTTTATTTTATTTTCTATTTTGTAAGCATCAGACATGGATTCTTACTCTTCACCTACCTAATCTACATTTACTACTCTTTGAGATTACGGATTAATGGGAAAATATAAAGTCATAAAGTGATGATCAGGCACCTAAATAGGGAATAAACTGCAATTATAACATTAGGCACTTGTCAGCGGACACCCCCCCCCCCCCTCCAAACCATGTGAAGTCAGATTGATAAGAGTACAATGTTAGGGTTTTTGGAGAAAGAGAGACTTTTTTTACGTATTTCTCAAATTCGTCTTCCGGGGGTGGGGAGGGGGGGGGGTGTCCGAAGGGGTGTGTGAAAATGTAAGGGGTATACACAGTATGTAGATTATATGTAGATATGTTGAAAAACTAAATTTGTGAGCCAAAAACCTGCAATTTCCTGCTAAATGTCACAATGTGTGGCTCAAAATGACATTTTGAGAAACATTTCCTAATTTTGAACGCCTGTTTCTCGGTACCTATTGCATCAAAAAATACGTTTGACTAGTGAAATTTGAAGGAAATTTAATGCTCTTTCCAAAAATGGAGGACAAAAGTTCGATAGGACCCACAGGTTTTTAGTAATAGGCGAAAAACCAAAACAAGGTAATAAAAATCGTGGTTTTTTCCCCCTTCCCAAGTTAGCACAGGGTCCTCGAGGTCGAAAACTGAGATTCGACACCCCAGAGTACCCCTAAATGACGTGTCAAAATTTCATTAAGTTCGGAATACTTTCCGAATAGACGCCTTTTTTTCGACCTGTCGACTGGACTATAAATATACACTCATAACTTTCGAACCACAGTGGATTCCTAACCTTAAAACTTGGATTTTCGGAATGACGTTTAATTTGGGCGAGATAAATGACATGTTTTCCTCAATTTCCTCGAAAACCGTTCGTTCTACGACAAAAAGTGATAGGACATAAAAGACGCAGACTGTCAAGCTCTATAGGTTTCGTCTAACATACTTTTAGACACGGTGAATTGTTTAGATGATAATCGAGGAAAACAATTTTATGCGCGTTAAATGAATTATTTCAGTGTTTTCTCAATTTTTTCGAAAACCGTTGGTTTTACAAGAAAAAGTAATAGGACATAAAAGACGCAGCTTGTCAAGATCTACAGGTTTCGTCTGACATAGTATTCGATGCCGTGAATAGTTTCGAAGATATTCAAGAAAAACTAGCGCGACCAAAAATCATTTGCAGGTGTTGCAGTTGCTGCTTCGGTTTACACGATCACCGCGATGAGCATCGACAGGTACCTGGCGATAAGAAATCCCATAGCGTTCCGACGGCTGTTTAATCGCAGAAGCACCGTCCTCATCATCGTGGCCCTTTGGCTGTTTGCTTTAATCATCTTTACTCCGGTCTTAAAAGTGGTTAGTATACAATCTCTCTCTGTCTCTCTCTCTCTCTCTCTCTCTCTCTCTCTCTCTCTCTCTCTCTCTCTTATAAAATCCTAGACTAGTATCTTATAGCATTCTTCTTTCTCTGAACGTTCCTAAAGACGCTGAACTTTAAACACTCATAACTTTCGAACCAGTGAAACTTGGATTTTCGGAATCTACTTGCCAAAATCTATAGGATTACATTTTAAAAAGTTGAAAAATTTTGGTCCCCTAAATCGAACATTAATTTCTATTCTAACATCACATTGATCAATTTTTCTGTTAGATGACCCTCCAGACTCCCAGCATAAAGCTCGACACCATAGTTTTCCGCGGACTGTGGCCAATGGCCGTGAACTCTTCGCAGAAACCGCCCGTCTTCTACAATTGTAAAGAGGACGTCAAGCCGCTGGGCATTGGAGCGCCTCTCTACGGAGCTGTGTATTTCGTGTTGGTATACGCTATTCCGGGTAAGGCTGTGTTATTTGATTAATAGTAAGTCCCATTAGCACCAGATGTACCTCTTGAGAGGCCCAGAAACTCGATCGCCATAGAGAGTGTAACACAGGTAACATAAAGTTGTACAATCAAAATAACACAAGGAAAAGGCAAACATTTCTGGTTCGCTGAACTTTAAATACTCATAACTTACGAACCAGTGAACTCCTAACATTCAAACTTGGATTTTCGGCATTCTCTCGCCAAAGTCTACAGGATTCCATTTTAAAAAGTTCAAAATTTTTGGTCCCCCAAACTGCAGAACGATTTTTTCTTATCTCTTTCTCGAAGAAAGAGGATTCTTCCTATTTGTGAGTTACTGTACTTATTCATCTTCGTCCGTCTCTCTTCTATCCGCTTATGTATTAGGTATTCTTTGGTTTGGTCACGTGGTTTCTTTAGGTTTCGTCGTGGTACTGTCCTACTCGATGATGGGCCGGACGCTGTGCTCCCGGAAACCGCCGTTCGATTGCGATAGCGTTCGAGGAAATGCCAGCTCGCAACAGGTAGGTTCCAGCGACGTCTTTTAATTCGGCAATATTGTTTGACGCGATTAACGTCACAAACGACGCGACGTCCAGTCTTTAAGATGTTTCAAAGACGTCCGAAGAAAATATATCATAATTTTTTCCTACGTTAGACCGAGTATTCGGTACACCGTGAGCCGGGTTCGAGTGCGAATCAATTCTCGAACTCCGGTTCGTTAAAGCCCATTCACTAGTAGTCTAGAAATAGCTGGGAACGTCACCCCTTCATAATTTACCATCGCGACGAACTTCTCGTTGTGTCTTTCAACTCCACCCTCCGCGGATCGGTTCTACCATTCTTTTTACATAGTAGCTTTAGTCTTATCCAACGAATCGAGAGTAACGACGTTTAAACGATTAAAAGAATTTCTATGATGCCCGTCAATGTTCGAACACGTCTACAATTGACGACTGTGCGCGACCACATTCTATTCGCAGAACTCCCGGCTGGTACGTGGGCGAAGACGAATTGCTTGGATATTGCTCCTTCTGGCGGTGCTGTTCGCTTTGTGCTGGCTGCCCTACAATGTTCTAATGCTCCTGAACGATCTGGACGCAGTCGGTGAGTGGACGAGCCATCGATGAAACCACCACAATCGTCGCGCGCGCCTCTTAATCGAAATCCCCTGTACTCAGTCTGTACTTACGACAGCCAGTTAGCACGACCAATCATTTCGTATTAGATTGATATGGAAGTCCTATCGCTTACGATTTAAGCTCAATTTTATAACAAACTGTTCTGTTCTTCCTTTTTCAAACGAATTGAAGATTTGTTAAGTTTCCGAAAAAGGGGAAACACTGTTTAAGACTCTTTTGGACTGCACTCCGATTTAGGGGGCCACAAATTTTGGACTTTTCAAAATGCAATCCTGTAGATTTTGACGAGGGATATGAGTTATGAGTGTTTAAAGTTCTGCGATTTTCACCGCTTCTGCCAGGTAAGGCGTTGTACTTTAAACACTCGTAACTTTTGAACCAATTCCTAACACTTAAACTTGGATTTTCGGTATCTTCTCGTCAAAATCTACTAGCTTATATTTAACAAATCCAAAACTTGTGATCTCGTACGGTGAAGTACAATTTTCGCCAAGTTTATGCAAGATACGCATACATTCTCAGCCAAATTCAGTCATTCGTTTCTTGTACACCCATCGTCGAAATGTACAGGGTGTCACAAAATTATATTACCACATACATACGTATATGTATGTACATGTACATATATTAGCTTTCAGTTTGTGCATCGCAGTTTAGCTGTAATAATTGTTCGCAGGTGAACTAAATGCGACCAATGACGCCTACACCTACTCTCTATTCCTGGGGCATGCGAACAGCGCGCTGAATCCTGTGGTCTATTGCTTCATGACTCGTAATTTCCGACGCAGCGTGGTTGATGTCCTTTGTTGCGGTTCCGACGGGCTTGTCCTCAGGAGGTCTCGTCGCAGAGTAAGTGTCGGCAGCTCAGAAAACAGTGAAAATCGCTCAACATTAAACACCCATAACTTTTGAACCAGCGGATTCCTAACGTTGAAACTTGGTTTTTCGGCATTACCTCGGCAAAATCTACGGGACCGCGTTTGAAAAAGTTGGAAATTTTTGGTCCCCTCAGCTGAAGTGCAGCATAATCTAAAATTAAATTAGCAAAAATTGCAAGAAAAACGTATAACTGACTACGTAGTCTAATATAGAAGTGAAATCATCACGAGAAAACCAAAAATTGATTTATTCTGTTTCAGAGTGTTCAGGGAACCGCAGTGATCGAAGACGCGTGCGCGGGCTGCAGCACCGGCAGGGACGGTTCGATCAGAGGATTGCTGCGCAAACGGATAAAGATGAGCGGCTGCGGTTGCGGGCTGCCAATAGGCGGCGATCCCGGGGTTCTAACCGTGCGGCGCACAGCGACGACCAGCAGCGGCTACGACAGCTTCTACACCAAGCACAGCATTCACAAGCACTGCTACATGCTACGCAGCCTTCGCGGAAGGCCTCGGATATCCGTCGAACAAGTCGCCCTCGCGGACAAACCCCAGGGCCCCTGCAACGAAAGAGACGCCCCTGCGCCCAGCCAGCCACAAACCTAAACAGTGTGGCCAGATTGAGATTGAGGTTGAAACGAACCTAATTCCCTCTCCATGTGCTCTCCCCCCCCCCTCCACCTTTATCCCCTTCCACTATCCTATTCCACCGTTCAGTCCCTATCGCGCACGCGCAACGTGTCTCCCATTCGCCTCACTCTGCCTCACTCTATTCTCATTGCGCAGTCGCGCAACTACTTCACGCTCGGTCATTTTTCTTTCGTTGTGAACTACGCCTGTGGTATTTTTCGTTGATGTTGTGGAATTGGTGTTCCCATGTATACGACGATGTTCATATGTATGTGCCATTATAATTAAAGAGTGAAGCTAGTCCATTAGAAACACCGCCAAGAGACCCAAGGGTAATTTAGAATGAACGATTTATCTTGTCAGTCTATGGTTTCCGTGCAGTTTTACCGGCGACATTTTATCCGGAACGAAGACTAATGGGATTTTATGGGAACTGCAATTTTTTTGTGCGAAGTTTGAGCTCGGTCGGATCTCGTGTAAACGCGCCCCAAGGTGTTAAACATTTAAATAATTAGTTTTTCTAGAATATTTTCTAAACTATTCACCGCGTCGAAAAGTGTGTTAGACGAAACTCGTGGATCATGATAGGTTGCGTATTCTATGTCCTATTATTTTTTTTCGTGGAACTAACGTTTTTCGAGAAAATCGAGAAAAAACTTCAGCGACGTGTCAGTCATCTAGCCCAAATGAAACTTCACCAGTCGGGACCAAAAACTTGTAAATATTCTTCATGCGATCCTGTAGATTTTGGCGAGAGAATTCCGAAAATCCAAGTTTCAATGTTAGGAATCCACTGGTTCGAAAGTTATAAGTGTTTAAAATATATGCGATCTACTGCAAAATAATCTTGTCGTTGAAAACAGGCTTCACCTACTACTATAATAGGCGCTCCCTCTCCCCCCACCCTCACCCTTTCCTTCATGGGTGGAAAAATGAATGAAAGTACGTTTCATAAACATTTGTTCGTGACCAGGAAACATTATTGTTGTCTCGCTGCTGACGTCAACGGTATTATTAGACTCGATTAAATGCAAATTGAATTGATCTCGACTAAAATGATTACAAATGAAATTGCGTGAGCAGAAGATCGTCTTATAATGTAAAGTGTACATGCACATTAGGATTTTTTATGATTAGTTGTTACGAAATTAGTTTGTTCGAGGTTTTCGAGAACCAGTTTTCGGCCCAATTTCCCCATTGAACGACAATCGAAAATTCTGAAAAAAATCTGACACATTCCGGATACCGAGCCACATATTAGGAATTTTTTTCCGATTTTTCCGTTGCAAACTCTGTTTGTGAAAAATGAGAAACACGAAGAAATCTGCATTTTCTCGATTTTTTCGAGGTTTTTGATTTTGTACAAGCAGGATTTTCAATTTAAAAATCTGAAATAAATTGCAGAGTGTGTATTTGGGTGTTGGACATGTGCCAGATTTTCCTCTGAATTTCTAAACATCGTTAACTAGGGAAAACAGTGGAGAAACTGATTTCTGTATTTTACCCCATAACTACCCTCCCGATGGAGATACAGTAGGACTGAAATTTTGCACAGTATGTCTTCTGTCGATGCCCAATCGAATTTTAATGCACCTGTTTCGATCTTGTGATACCTGTACCAGCTAGTATGCGATCATATCTGATTGGTATGCATTAGCAGTGGCGGAATAAATTTTTACAAAAATATCACGAAGAGATTGCCCTCCGTTGCATTGCTGAGCCTTTGGTGGCAGTCGCTTTCTCCATTTTTCATCAGATTTCTCGTTTCGCACATTGAAAAGATTACTAATAGAAATATTATTCCGCGCGAGCGTCTTTTTCTTTTTAAATTCATCGAAGAAATAAGAGAAGCTTCGTATAGGAAATACAGAACTCACCTCCACGTTCTAAATTCCTTTCTGAAAAAGGATATGTTTGTGGTCGAACGTTGTTCCTCGAATTACCCACGTCATTTTCCGGAACGAGCTTTTTACAGTGTCGAACTTTATTTGCCTAGGCCTAGAATACACAGATCGATATGAACGCTTTCATAAAAATACCGTGGTAGTAACTGCACCTAATAGGGAACACAGGCATCAAGAGAAAACCTACTGTTTTCCCTAGTTAACGATGTTTAGAAATTCGGAGGAAAATCTGACACATGTCCAACACCCAAATACATACTCTGCAATTTGTTTCAGATTTTTAAATTGGAAATCCTGCTTATGAAAAATCGAAAAAAAATCGAGAAAATGCAGATTTCTTCGTGTTTTTCATTTCTCACAAGCAGAGTTTGCGACGGAAAAATCTGAAAAAAATTCCTAATACTCGATTACCCAATCGAATGATCCATCTTCCATATGTAGACGTAATTCGCATTCGAAAGTCAATGAAGAAATACAAAACATCTCAGATTCGATCTTTTATTCTCTGTCCTTATTCTACGGTTATAAAAACGCTCGTAGTAGCTCTCGTAAGATATTCTCCTTACCTACGTCCTTAAAGTACATACTCCTCCGTGATAATTTCAATTGCGATTTTCCCAACAACTCTGGCTCTTCGAAAATTTTACGTAGGAACTTTGTGAATGACTAGCACAAAAGAGAATCGGCAGAATCGTCCCCCCCCCCCCTATCAAACTTACACATTATTATCCTCCGCAAAGAGCCGCAATTAGACTGCGGACGTCTATACAATTATAAATTTTCATTAAATAAAATCACGCTAAACCTTGCCGAACTGAATATCCCACCATTTCCAAAACTCCCGTAACCTCCAAACGCACAAATATCCGCAGTCTAACCCCGCAAGAAGCCAACAGCCCCACCGCTCCACCATTAGATACACCCGACCAGTTCTCGCGCCTCGATAATACTGACACCGGAACATGACAATACAGAATTTTCAGCGGCCACAGCGCTACAAAAATGTCACCCGAGACTACAGTGATGGTGGGAAGAGTCTTATAAAAATATTGTTTAGCATCGCGAGAGAGTAGGCAGCTGCCGATTCGCGTTTACAGCCCACCCGGTAAAAATTACCACCTGATGTTCCCGCTGCGCAGGTCCTTATACGCGGACGCAGTGATAATTCCATGACTCTGGCTATAATGATTGACGATACGCGACTTGTTGCTGGTGGGCGTCCACTTGATTTGCTCAGCGGGGTGTTTGGTCACGTGGCTGCGAGAATGGGCGGGATTTTTCGAACGGTGCAGGCCATTGACGGGGCAGTCGGCGGGCGGCTGCGCGCCTGCGCTGTTGCGCTGGACCATCGGACGGTCCGCGCACTTCTTCTGCGGCTTTTGCGTTGGCATGATCTCGTTGAAGTACTTCTGGATCGCTTTGCTCTTGCACGAAGCGTGCAGCGACTCGTTGCTGGTCGCGTTACTGCCGCTGTTCGAATGTCTCCCGTCACCGCCTCGAAGGTAGCAGCAATTAGCGCTGTCCGATGGCCGAGCGAAGTACTTCGATTGAAGGCTCTGCGGGCTGTCGCGGACGAATGATGTCGGACGACGATCCTCGCGCCAGTTCGTGTCCGACGTGAACCTAGCCGGCGCGCGCACCTGCTTGCAGTTCTTGCGCGCGCGCGGACGACCCGCGTGGGATAATTGATTGTGTACTGACTTGCCGTCCGGGGAACACTGGAAGAGCGAGAATTTTTTCGAAAGTTGAGAATCGATGTTTGCAGAGGGATGAGAAGCAAGGCTGAAGTTTCGACGACCGGTCAAATCGGATTGAGAAAATGTCGTGTCGGCAAGGTAGACAATGATACAAGTTTTTCCATAAAAAAGAAAATTATGTATGCGTCTGGTATGCGCAAAATTTTAGCTGAATCCGATTTGACCGGTTTTCTATAGGCTGAGTGCGAGAAGCGTGAAGAAGGTGGGTCGGTAGAAGAGTACAGTACCTAAAGGAGTCCCACCCGACAAGTTGCCTGTAACGATAGAATCGTCCGCGTTATATGCAGTCGATTACAAGAATCGAAGAAATACATATAACGTTCGTTTGGAAATTAGTGTATACTACCGGATAGCATGTGGCGTCTTGAAGACGTCTTTTTTCCGTATATTTTAGGTATGAGTGTGTTGTTACGTCGTTTGAACGTCCGAAATAAGACGTCTTAAAGACGTCCCGCGCGAATAGAAGAAGTAAAGAAAATAGATTATCAACATTGCTACAGACACGTTACCATGGGCACTTGATCGGACTGTATGGACCGCTGGGATTTCGATAACTGCCGATGCTGTTTGTTGATGTACAGGCAGCTCTTCGTTTCGCTGGGCGTCAAGTTGCTCGCGTTGCCGTTCATTAGATGATACGTGTACTGTGTAGCCACGCTTCTCGCTGCCGGACGTTAATGTATAGTCAGTGTACAGTATACAGGATGAGGCACCTAAGACTTACACCGAGATATATCTCTGTTCTCTTTAGTATTTTCAAATCTATAAAAGTCAATATTGAACCAGAAATTCTGAAATAATTCACTGTGATGTATGCCACTAGGTAGAATGTTCATGAATTTTTCCGTAATTGTTTGTCGAGCAGAACAGAAGAAATAAAGCATAATTCGTGCGTAGTCTAACCCAGATGCACATAAGAAGGTTGGGTACCTCACCCTTAATATTGAAGATACAACCATAATATTGAACATAAAAGGCAGAAAATTACCAACCAGTAGGTCGAAGATTCTTCACAGTCGAGTTTTGTGTTTGGGGTTCCATGGACGTGCTTATGGTTCTTGTTTTCGTGATCCTCTCGCCGCTATCAATCTGCGGCTGGCGCGTCGTTTTTCTGCTGGCTAGCTGTGCACGTGCTACGAAATGAAATTAGCGTGTTTAATTATCTAGTTTACTGATCTGGCTTCCTTTTTTACACAGCGGATGTTACCATCGTAGCAGGAAGGCTCGTACACGTCGCTCCTGCACCTCTCCTTACGTAAATCTTGGTAAGAGTGTACGAGACATTTGCCTACGGTTCCATCGCCTTGTCCGATCACAGGACTTGAACGATTCACAGCTGTTTCCTTCCTGATGTGTTCGGAAAGTCTTCTGATTCTGGACTTGGACCTGTTAACAATTTTTCATTAATTTTATTTATTTACTCTGTTTTGCTCAACGGAGAGTTACGAAAAAATTCATGGACACTCTACCTAATGGCAGGAATGTCGGTCAATTATTTCAGAATTTTTTATTCCAAGATCGATTTTTAAAAAATTCCGGAACCTTAAGATTGCGATAGGATCCTCAACCTCATTACCTGGTTTAGACTATGCTTTATTTCTTCTGTTCTGATCGACCAAAAATTCTGAAATAATTCACTGTTATACGTGCCACTAGGTAGAATGTTCATGAATTTTTTCGTAATTTTTCGTTCAGCAGAACAGAAGAAATACAGCATAACTCTTGTGTAGTCTAACCCAGATAGTGAGGTTGGGGATCCTATCACAATTTCATGCTTCCGGATTTTTTTAAAAATCAATCTTGCTTCGAAAAATTTTGAAATAACTCACCGAGATGCCTGCCACTAGGTAAAACGTTCATGAATTTTTTCGCACTTCTCTGATGATCAAATAACTCGTATAAAATCGTGTAGACTCGTATAAAACGCCTCGACTTACATGTTCTTATGCTTGCGGTGCTTCTCGTCCATCATCGAGTAAAGCTTGTTTCTGTACTCATCGACGGAAAGCTGTACATCGTCTCTGAGCAGCGGCACTACACTCGATCCTCTTTCCGGCTCATTGTTCCGCTTATGAAAACTGCGAATGAAACACGTCATCAAGGCAAAAATTTCGTAAAAACAGGAAGAAGCTTAACGCAGGAAGTTTCACGTATTTTAATGATTGAAATTATAAAGATGCTTCCATTTGAAATGATTCGATAAAATTTCTTTATTCGAGAGCACACGTTGCTATAAAAATTGCGAAAAATCTAAATAAATTTAGTCTTGTAATTTTTAGGTTAATACAGTGAAATTTCATTATTGTACGTACTCAGCCACGTAAGGGTGTTCCAAGGCCTCCACCGCGGTTAATCTGCGATTAGGGTTGAACACTATAAGATTACTGATCAGATGCAGCGCCTTTTCGGACACGTTGGGTAGAATATCCCTCAGCGACCGCCTCGGTCCATTTGGCGTTTTCTCTAGCAAGTTGGTCCCATATCCGGCGCAAACCGACATCAGATCTGGAAGAAGAAGTGATCGAACAGTAACGTGTTTCTCTTGAATTCTTAAAGACGTGGCTGTAGATTAAAGTTACCTTCTTTGCTGGGCGACGGGAGAGTACCCATGATTCTCTCGACTTGGTTAATCGTCGACGAGCCGGGGAACACCGGCTTTCCGAGCAGCATTTCGCCGAGGATACAGCCCAGGGACCACATGTCGATGCCCTTCGTGTACCTAAACGTTACACGTGAAAAAGTGGGCAATTTCACATGGAATCACCCAAAGAATAATTTGCAATTGTACCGACTTCGAGAAACAACAACAAGCAGTACCTTTTCGAAGCAACGAGTATCTCCGGCGCCCGATACCACCGTGTCGCGACGTAATCCGTGAGGGTAGGATCGCTTCCGGTTTCGCCGTCGCCCTCGCCAATCTGAGTGACCGATCGTGCCAGACCGAAGTCAGCGATCTTACACTGACACTGTGTGTTCAGCAGAACGTTCGACGGCTAACATATTCATAGTGAAAACAATAAAAAGGACACCGATTAATCAGGAGATTCGAGATTTTCGAAAGATGACGAAAAATTTTATGCTTCCGAATTTTTTAAAAATCGATTTTGCAACCAAAAATTCTGAAATAATTCACTGTGATGCGTGCCATCAAGTAGAATGCTCGTGAATTTTTTCGTAATTTCTCGTTCAGTAGAACAGAAGGAATAGAGCGTAATTCATGAAGCCGTACTCACCCCGCGACTATTTCTGTTTACGAGTTAGTTGATCAAGAAACATATTTTTTATTTAGTTATTTGATCAAAAATAATTACGAAGAAATTCATGAACATTCTACCTAATGGCACGCATCACCCTGAATTATTTCAGAATTTTAAGTTTGCAAAATCTATGTTTAAAAAATCCGGAAGCATAGAATTACCGATTTTCGGGTACTTTAAAGGCTTACGGATTTTTTGAAAAATTGATCCCTCTACCAAAAATTCTGAAATAATTCACGGTGATACGTGCCAGCAGGTACAATGTTCCTGAATTTTTTCAGAATTTTTTTTCCAAAAATGACAAAGAAAATGAGTTCGTCTTACCTTGAGGTCCCTGTGTATGACGTTGCCCGAGTGTATGTATTTGATCGCCTTAAACAGCTGATACATGATGAACACCTTGTGGATGTCCTTGAGCAGGTTGCCCTTCTTGATGACGTTGTGAAGATCGATTTCTGGGGGAAACGGGCCGAAACGTGTTTCAGGCCGAAAGTCTGAGAATCGCCGCGCGGACACGTGACCTTCGTGAGAATTCTTCTTCGGACCGGGTTTAACTCACCCATGTACTCGAACACGAGATATATGTCCCGGTCGTTGTTCGCCTTGTGTAGACCGATCAGTCGTATGATGTTCTCGTGATTCGCGAACGACAGTAGGAACATTATCTCGCGGAACGTGCGCTGCGCATCGGTCTGGTTTCGAAATGCGTCGAAGATCTTCTTTACCGCCACCGTCTCCTTGTTTTTCCTGTCGATCGCTTTCCACACGATACCGTACGCCTGGCAAACAATATCGGAATTACTCTGTGCTCGGTGCAAATAAATGTAGCCCCCCCCCCCCGCCCGTCAAAACGACATCTCGAAAAAGATGTGTTAAAGACGTCTATTTAAGATGTAAGACTGTCAAAGCTGAAACGTCAAGCTAAGCGTCAGATGTGTAGAATGTTTGTCCACCTAGATACACATATAAATTGAACATTCGATACACAAGCGGGATTGTCGTTGTTGTTTCCGGTACTCGTTGTCACGACTCTAACTGCTCAAGTATCGATCAGCTATATGGCCATAATACTTTCCCGCGATGTAGATATACCCCGCAACAACTTTTACTATTATACTAATCATATCTACATATATATTTCTGCAATTTTCTAGAATTGTTCGCCGTTCCGTATATCGATCGACGATTACCGTAGTTTCAGTCCTACTTTATAGAACGGATATCATAATTAATGCGATGTCAACCGAAAGAAAAAATAAAGTTCGTCTATATACATATAGTCTTCGTACAGTTAATATTCTAAATATTTTATAAATATTCTAAATATTCTCTCTCCAAATATTTCTAAAATAGAAATTGATTTTCCTTCCGAATATGTTTAACAAGTTAAAAGTAATGAGAAACGCAGTATCTTCAAATTCTTAAACGTAATATATGTTCTACCTAACAGTTCTGGCGAAAATGCATTTGAATCCACTGTCTATTCATCTGTATAACTATAGTAAATAATCAGACAGCGGATCTTTATGCAAAATAAAAATTGTCCAGCTGAATTTCAACAAACCATAGAGTGAAATAGAAATTTGTTTTCCTTCTCCGAATATGTTTAATAAGTTATAAAGATATAATGAAACAGTATTTTTAAATTCGTCCAATATTTTCTGTCTATAACATTTCTATTATGAATGCGTTTAAACCCGCTGTCAGCTAGTAATATAAACAAACACAGTTCGAAACGAATAAGATAATTACTCCCTTGCCGAGCCGTCGGACAATGTCATAATGTTTGCTGACATGCGTGTCGATCTCCAAAACCTTCTCGGTGTTGTGTTTCCCTGACATTGCGGCGAGGAGGAGAGGAGGCGCCTTGGACAAGGGTGGTCGAGAGCACTTTTTTCGATGACCGCCTCTCCCGCGTGCAACCCGGACGTTTGTTTCTGAACCAACGGAAATTTTCAGACGGGAACAATGTTCGCGCGACGTAACACATTCACATCTTTGCACATCAGGAAGGAAAGCTCCGCTCGGACAGTCTTTTCATTCAGCCATTGACACATCGGTACGGTCTGTGTTTATAGAAATTCACGGCAGTCGCCATGACGACAATGTTCAATGCTTGTTCACAGTTGCCAACGACGTACAGTGGTCGTTCCCCGATCATGCTATGAACGATCATGCTAGCTGGACAACACTAAAATCTCTTTTATCCTTTGTCCTTCGAATGCCTAATGCCATTGCATTACAACAGAGCTGTTGGAAACGTGATTGATATTTCTATAGATGTAATGTTTATACTGTAGAAATATTAATTACAGTTGATTTCATTTTTTAATTACTTCTGTACAATGCTCAAGGTTTATCAGAGCCTGATAGACCCACAGAATAAATAGAACGTAACAATTAGCTTATTAGTTCTTCGCGGAAAAGACGTCGAAAAAATCGGTTTTTATTTTTTTCAACAACGGCGCACCAAACCAAAAAATCTGAAAAATTCACGAACAATACTTATAACAATATACCGCTACTGTAAAAATATAAATGTTGTCACTCTAGAACTTCCATGTGAAATCTGCATTTTTTCGATTTTTTTGGGGGTTTTTGATTTTTTACAAGCAGGATTTTCACTTAAAAAATCTGAAACCAATTGCAAAGTATGCATTTGGGTTCTTGACATGTATCATATTTTTCTCAGAATTTCTAAACGTCATTAACTAGGGAAAATAGGCCAAAAACTGATTTTTCGATTTTACCCCATAACTACCCCTCCCCCCCCCTCCCCGATCGAAATGCAGGGTTGAAATTTTGCACAGTATGTTTTTTCTTGGTGCCCTATCGAATGGCACATCGTCGATAAAATTCGGTTCAAGGGCATTTTCGACTATCTTATCCGGCTATACATATGTATATTGAATACAGTGTAATTAAATTGCTCCGTAATTAGAATTCGTGAAGTAGTTCAATTAAATAAGAGACCAGAACTACAAATTATACATTGTACATAATTTAATTGAACAAAGCGACGACGGAATTTCGTGTATATAATATATATAAATACAATGCAATCGATCGAACACTTCCTAAATAATAACTATAACTTTCGAAATAATTCGATCATAATCCAACGAAACTAATTTCCGAAACAATCCGAAAATTGTTAGCAAACCATTATCCTCATACATACACATACAAATATACATTTAGTTGCAAATATAAATTGCGACGCGTACAAGATAAAGAGAAAGGAACGTCCCTGACGTCCTCCCCACTACTCACATCCATGTATACGTGTCTATATTCTATATACATATTACAGCACCGGCCGCCATCGAATTAGTGTGATCGTTGAATCGTTGTCGCAGTGGAACGTGCGAAACATATTTTCCACGGATAATCCAGTAAAATCATCTTATCACCTTTCAAATGTCGAGTCCCGACGAGTCGAAACTGAAGGGCGGTCATCCCCCTGCAGGTAACAAATACAATCCTTAATAATTCATCGAAACTGGACGAAAAAGGTTACCGTGTTTACATAAATACATGTTATCCATGGAGTGACGCGTAGTATGTATGTACGCACCTGCCGAACATTTCAAGGTCGTCTGATCCACCAACAATTATTTCCCAATTGTTAAATATCTTCTTCTGTATTTTCTTTTATGTATTCTTTTATGTATTCACAAACAACAATTATTTCCCCATTGTTAAATATATTCTTTTGTATATTCTTCTAAATATTCTTTTTATACATTCTATTTTGTATTCCCGACGCAGTGAAAGCAGGCGGCATGCGAATCACGCAGCACAAATCGCCAAAGGAGGACCGCGAGATCAAGCCAATCAAGGATGCGGACGATACTAAATCATGGAGCAGGTAAGCATTAAGTATTATTGTCTAGTACATGCACACATAGCGAACTTATCGTACACATAGTATAACGAAATTTGTAATTGACGAAAGAGAAAGAAAAATGGAAAGATTGCGAATAGCAATTGCAATTTTAAAATAGCAGCTTGACTCGCTGTGCATGTAGCAATAAAATCTGTAATTCACAAAAGAAAAAGAACAAAGGAAAAATTGTAAACAGCAAAACATGTAGCACGACTCACAATGCTTTTCGTAGCAAAGTTAATGTACGTGTAGCAATAGAATCTATCATTGACAAAGAAGAAAGAAAAATGGAAAGATTGCAAATAGCAAAACACGTAGCACGACTCCCAATGCTTTTCGTAGCAAAGTTAACATATGCGTAGCAATAGAATCTATTGTTGACGAGAAAGAAAGAAAAATGGAAAGATTGCGAATAGCAAAACATGTGACTTACTATATCTGTTACACTCTTGCAGTAAACTTTGTGAATAATGTGCGCAGAATTGTGCAATATGGTGCAATGGAACGGAACTCTCCTTGCCCTATGATCAGTATTATTTTCACACGCATTATCAATAGACTAGGGAAGTTTATGCAATTTGCAATTTTTCGAGACTGTTTTGAAGAAGGAGAATCCAAATGGAATATTATTTTCAGTGGTAGTAGCCTTTGTAGATCTGAATTATATCTAGATTTGTCTAGGCTCTGTCGAAGGATATATTCTGACATTTTTTCAACATTTTCGGAAGCTATAAATGCATAAAAATGCGCAATCTAGTTTATCGATTCTAATTTCAGTCCACCGAAGACCATAATGATCAGCGGATTCTCCGGTAAGGGGAATGCAGACTTTCCACCGGAGGCTGTGCAAGTCTTCCATGAGAAGCCCACGCCAACCCACGACGCACGCCCCATCCACAGTTCGCGTCCAATCGTCATCCAACAACCCAGAAAGTGAACGACACAGACGTAATTCACAAATACAGGGCTGGAGTTAAACATAAACCGCCCATCATATGCATTAAACTAAGAAATAAGGGATTATAGGTACGCGTTAGGCTGTTGCGTACAAGATGCTCCATTTTTATACGCAACATCTTAACGCAGAAAGTTTCACTGCGACTGTGTGTACATGAAACATGTGACTCGTTTGCGGAGGAACTGTGGTTTTCTGTGAGACGAGAGGAAATACCTCGCGAGAGTTTATCACTGTTATCAAGAGAAAGAAAGAGAGAGAATTTATTTTTTATCGCAACGCCGCGCGATTCCAGTATTTGCATTTAGGCGATCGACCGACGCGAGCTTCGCCTTATCAGATTATTATTATCTCTGGATCGTTCCATGCGAAATCGATCAGTTTTTCACGTGACCCTCGTCGATTTTGTTCTAACGAATCATGTTGTAGTCCATGTGAAATTAAATAATTTCTCCATTCCTCGATAGTCAACTTATACGAACACATTTCTTAAAAATTTCAGTCGCTCCGACCCATCGTCGAGAAAGAGAATTTGTTTCCTTTTTCCGACGTTATAAAATTAATTATCGAGGATTGGAAAAATTATTTTAAAATAGCCCGATCCTTTCCGAATAAAACAAAACAAAATGTAGCTCGATCAGACAAACAGTTCCCGAGATAAAAATTCCTAATCGAGGTCCGTTTTCGCCAAAATCGACGGAAATTACAAATTTTGAAGGACTATAATTTCTAAAAAGAAATGCAAACCCGGCAAAACGATTACTTAAACCTCCCCTAATTTCGCATGGACTACTACATATTTCATTTGGAACAAAATCGACTGCGGGATAACGTCGAAAAGTAATCGATTTCGCATGGAATTACCTCTCCGGAGATACTATACGCACCTTATTAGAAAAGTTATATCGTAAACCGTACGTAACTGTTCTCGGGATCAGAATGCGTTGCAAGATGCAGCGTTCGAGGTGCTAACACTACTCCGCGCTGTATTTTGTTTCTAAGTGTGCGTGTCCCTGCAGTGTATAGTCGATCTTAGAAATTCAGTTAATCCGCGCGACATTTCGCGATTCGAAAGAACGTACTGCAATATACTGCGTGGAACGAGTGTCGTCACGTTGGCCACAGTTTACACGAGACGTGAAACGAAGAAATGTACGTTCTTGTACGGAAATATTCTTGTACGATACAATAAATATTCGTATACTAGGTTTCTCAGTTACTCTGTCCTGTTCTCTGTGTCCCGATTTATTATTTTCTTAGATGGTGTCACAATCTCGGGGGTAGAGGTCTCAGAAAAAATTCTGGCGCATTATACTGGCGTTAACTTGGGGGAACAAAGCTGAAATTGCAATTTCCTCGCTCCCGATTTTCATTTTATATTGTCTTGAACGATCATTCCCGAAATTGAATGCTTTTAGAAATCGATTTTATTAAAGAAAAGATTTACGAGAACAAAATAATTAATTAGTTCCTTTCTGCTTCTGCTCCTGGTACATATAATGAAGATCTTTGCAGTCCTCGTCAGAAATGTGTACCCAACCAGTCGACTTAACGTGATAGACTGCAAAATAAATTTGCTCGATTACATCTTACTATCAGTTATATTTAAGTATTAGTTTTAGCTTCGACATACCTCTCACAATACCACCGGAGTAAGCATCTCTGTGAGTGGCATGATAAATAGACCTTCTGCCGAGTTCATAAGCTTCCTCATCAGTTAAATCCCAGTGGTATCCAGAATCTAGCGCTCCGAAGGCATAGATAGATCCAGATCCTACGCTGAAAATTTTCCCTGGAGTGCGAGTGCCTTCCGAATCCACATAATACAGACCGGGTCCTCTTTTATCCCAGCCGGCAAGCATCATACCTACATTAATAAATAATAATTATTAATAAACGCGCATTACTAACTGCAAGATAAATGTACAAAACACAGAAGACATAGAAAAAGGATGCACGAATATGTTTTCATCCCAGAAATCCTTCAGGATTAATTTCTAAAAATAAATCAGTAGCGTACCTCCAGAAATAAGTTAGCCGTTGACTTTTTAATGGGAATTACGCTAGTATAAGAAGAATAACTAACCGATACTCAATCCCATTCCTTTGTAATTGTACACTATGTTCGACAGGAGCTTGCTGGCAGCTGCGATGGAGATCCGTTCTCTGTTTCTCAGTTCGTACATGCGACACTCCTTCGACAGCACTCGATCCCAGTAGACGCAATCAGCTGCACCACCGGCTAACGTTCCCAGAAGATAATTGTTGATCTCTACTATCTTCTTCATCGTGGACGAGCCTGCAAGATTAAATCTCGTAAAACGTTCCTGGAAGCTTCGAGCACTCTCCGCGCCTCACAAATTGTCCCTAGAGACAGAATCGAATGTGCAAGGAGCGAAATGACCCAATTGGACAGCTTCCTGCTGCGTTTCTTTTGAATTCCTGCCTCGAGATAAGTTAAAAGGCACCGAGAGTACGAGTATAGTTTGAAATGTACCAATGAACTGTCCTCCCGTCGCACGAGAGTCGACGGCGAGAATGATGCCGCCTTGGTACTGGAAACCCAAAGTGGTGGTTCCATGATCGAACTTGATTTTTATCTGCCTTCCGGTCTCGTCGGTTCCTTCTGTGAGACGAGCTAAGTTTTCCGCTGGCTGTATATGTAAAAAGTATTCAGAAATTAGTAAGATCCATGGATATATACTGGGTGTACCAGATAAAAAGTATTACAAGCTGTTTTCTTGGGATTTCACGAAGATGTTCATTAATTCGAATTAATTTTTGGTTTCAAATTAAATGGTTAAGCAGGGCCAACATTTTTAGTATATGTTACATCTTTTTCGGGGGGTAATTTTTCGGCTGAGATTTTTTGTTATTTTTCAATTTTCCAATAAGAAAAAATTGATAATACTTTCCATTTAAAGAAATGTCGGAAGCCCACTTTCTCCCTCGAAAAAATTTATTAAATACTGAAATATTTGCCGTCCTTAACGATTTAAGTTTTTAAAAAATTAGTTCGATATAAACAGCTTGTAACATTTTATCTGGTACACCCTGTATATATAATATAAACTTCTAACCTGTACGTAAAATTTTGTATTTTGTTGATGTATATACCGATGATAGATAATTTTCATTTAATTTATGTGTGAAGGGTTCGTATAAATTGGAAGACTATTGTAAATACTTTGAGAAATGGTTGAAGAATTATTGCGAATAATTGGATGATGTTGCAAATTTAAATGCAGTTACTAAAGAAAATGAAATATATTAAATTTTTCTACTTACGTTTATATATGGCGGTAAAGCTAGTTGAGTGTTATTGATGAAGTTTCTACTGTACGCTTCGATTTCACGCGAAAAGTCATCTTTTTCACGTGTCGCGTTGAAATCAACAAACGACTTGAGACCGCAAACTTCAGCGAGCGCCATTTTTCTGATAGTCTTCGCAGTTTTCAGTGTTGAATGCTTGTCATCTTCGTGATTCACTATATGCGTGATAGTTGGCGCTAGTGATGGCGATATCGATATGTATTCTGTATCGATACATTGATAATGAAAGTATATCGATGTAAGTGATATATCGGACATGAAGTATAGAAATCACAGGTGACGATGTGTGTTACCATTTCATTCTCAATCATTCTCAATTTTTATATTATATAATTCTCAATTTTTATATTGAAGTTTCATCAAATATCTATAAAGATAAAATTGACAATGACAGTATTTAATAATATACTTTCATCAAAAATAATATTTTTAATAATATTTAGATTCCTGAGGTCAATTTAAATAATCCTTTCCTTTGCGAAAATCTTCTCCGCGGCTTCGTCAGGTCAAGAATGACACTGACCAATTAGAGCGTGGCTCATACTGAGCCTGGCGTTGGCATTGGCCGAGCCGATACACGTCCACGCTCTGATTGGTCCGCGTTTTCCATTAATAACTCTTAAACAAAGCCCAACGAAGCCTCGAAGAAGATTTTCGCAAAATAAAATAGTTCCTTGTGTAATCATGTAATTATATCCTCCTTCATATTTCATATTTTCCATGGTTCATATTCTCCTATCCACCTCCTATCCATGAATGATTCGTTGAATGATCACCGTGTATATGTATATATATATATATATATATATATGTACGAGAACCTTTTTTTTTTTTTTTTTTTTTTTTTTAAACGAGGAGGGGAAAATACATTCCGTACGTAGTGAGGGACCTATACATATACAACCATATTTCCAGTACTTCCGTATTCCGTATACAAATTGTAATATGTATAGGTACACATACACACATATATCAACATATATATAACATGTTTTATCACAGAAAGGAGACAATAAAAGTAACAGATCGTATAATACACAGACAGTTCTTACATCTAATAAGAATAGAATAAATTAATATAAAAATAAAAAGGAAGAAAACAATCGTCATTATTTGTTACATATACAATGCATACATTTTATTCGCATTATTTACGAATGTTTAATATCATAAGAATGGAGAAAAGCATTCTCCGACGATTCATCGAGATCCCTGACAAAAGATAGAAAGAAACAGTTGATTCCCAGCGACACAGTAAGCAGAGATAAACAGTGTTGCATCTGGTTGCATCTCTTTATTCACGGGTTTCATTCACAATTCACACCGCAAATCTCGGTGAATCCAAGCAAACATAAATATTACTCAACGAAACTTGTGCTTACGCTGCTAACGAGCTCGCAAATACAAAAGCCACTATGTACATAATTAATTACACGTACATCGCAGTCGATTAACGCGACCGTATAGCCGTACGTTAACGTGATTGGACATTTTTCTACGGCGATACAATATTTATAATTGTTTACACTTGCATCGTTAAAATTCGTAACATTTATTATATTTCCAAGGTTTATTTGCAGAGCTTTCTCTCGAAATCAAATTGCATATTTGTCGAAGTATTTCATTTCTGAGGTAAGTTCTTTCTACGACAATATTTATTTAGTTATTATATTTGTAAATTGTGTATTTTTGACGTTGGAGTATCGAAAAAAAATTATTCTCTTTCCGTGAAGAGAAATATATATATATATATATAAATATGAATTATTCGTAAATTGTAACTCTGATGTTGGAGATGTATCCAAAAGTGTTCGAATTAAGAAAGTCGTGATTTAGGTAATTAAGAATATCGGAATGTTACAGGTGCATGGACTGCGAAGAGTCGAAGAGGTATAATGCAGGTCCAACTAGCAGCAACGCCTCGGAAGTTGCCAGTGTTCGTGTTCCCCCAAAGCATCACGTTCTTCCTGGACGACCAGTCGACGCACAAGCAAGTTCTGACTCTGTATAATCCGTACGATTTTCCTGTGAAATTCAAAGGTAAATATTCAACGTGTACAGAAGGTAATAACCAAGTAGACTGCGAATTTTATGCGTTTACAGGAAAATTAAACGGACGAAATACAAAATCGTAAGGAAAATTTGAAAAATCGTATATATTGATATATGATCTCTCCTCTATTAGAATCGTTAAGGAAAAGAAATAACGTTCAATTCGCTTTCTATCTCTTGCGATCGACGAAGACAATTTTTATTTCACGTAAAGATCCGCAGTCTAGTAATTCGATTGCGCTGTACAGCAACAAATTTGGTCAGTGAAACGTTCCATCGAACGATGGAAATGTTGTTCTCATAGAAACAATTATTATTACAGTATTGTGCACAGCGCCGAACAAGTATAAAGTAGTGGATCCGGAAGGAACGATTAAGGCGAGATGCTGCGTGGACATTGTGGTCAGACATATAGCGCTTCTGTTGAACAATTGCAATGTTATCGACAAGTTTAGGATACAGATGCAAGAGCATCCAACGAAGCAGGTAATTTCTGAACGTAGCGATGATCTCTTTGCTGTATATTATCAAAGTAATATAATCGAAGACCGTGGGAATATCGACAGGCTATAGGAAAGCGAGACGTCGAAGCTAAGCTTGTTTCCGGGACAACGGATACAGCTGGCAGATCCACGCCTGATCCAGAAATGTTTCAACAGCTTCCTATAAACGAATCTAGACAACAACAATCCTACGCGCTTATAGCTCAAAATAAAGCGATTGACAGTAAGTAGATGTATTTCTAGATGTTCAAAACTGAAAATTAACTGCCCATCACGAACTTAGAATAGAGAAGTTCTAGTTTACTTGAAAACAATCATTGCGTTTACCCATTGCAGAATGCAAATCCAAGATACCGTTAAAATGACCAAAGTTGCAAAACCATTCGTTTCATCGAGACATTCAAGATAAACGTGCGAAAACAGTTCTGTCGTTAGATAGGAAACAAAAGAATTATATTGTCGTGGACGAAGGTTATTATTTTCAGTTTCTTAAATTATCGTTCGAAGAAATCGATCGAGAAGCTCGCCAGAGTTCAAAGCGGAATAAAAGCATGCTCTCTTCGAATTTGTCGTACCCTTCGTTCATGTTGCACTGTAAAACAGTTAACGGATAATCGAATAGCGTCTTAAATGTTCAAAGCACTCGGTGGCTTGCTTCTACGTGCACAAATTGATTTCTTAATTTCCAGGAGGAACGAATTACGTCGCGTTGCTCGCTGGAATCGTGTGTATAGTTGGACTACTTCTTCCTACGGAGGGAGAACAGAACAATAGAGTGCCTGACTATCTCCATCTCTCGATAAACTTTAAATTAATATTCTCCTTCGTGTTAGGTGAGTAAGCAGATACTTCTCAGAACACTTCTTCGAGAACTGAGAACTCGAAATGTTAGCTTTCTCCCAAAAGTTTCTTTCGGAATGTGTTCCTCTTTTGGGACAACCTAATATAATCTAATAAATATTCACATTTGTTGCAGGCATGGTTACCATAATTATTCTAAGGCTATAATTCTGGGATCTACGTGCGCGAACGAAAGAAAGAAATCTTGACGGATCGTTCGAATTGACTTTGTACGATGAAAAAGGCGTGGGATGAAAAAGGCACAACTAATATAAGGTTCTTTGCTGTTAAGTCTCTCTTTTGATACCGGATTATACTTGACTCTAGTCTGTAAACAATAAGCTGTCGCGTTGGGTTACGAGTAACGTTAATATTTATTGACACACATGTAAAATCTTCTATTCTTTTAAGACATACAACTATGAATTCTTATACAAAACTTCTCGTGTTTAATTCTGAAGATTTCACTGTCCTTTTCTACGAGAAGTCATGCTTTTTGAGATTTACCTATAAGCATTCTGTGAAATATACGATCTCGTGTACAAATGTGTAAATATATATCGTGTAGAATGAGTTATTTATTACGACCAGAGTTTGCGACGGAAAAATCCGAAAAAATTCCCCAATATGTGGCTTAATATCCGAAAGGTGTCAATTTTTTTCAGAATTTTGAATCGTCAGTGAACAGGGAAAATAGACGGAAAGTGTAGAAACGAGTTTTGGAATCTAGATAGCCCCAAATAAAAATCGTGGGAGACGATAAAGGATTTTTCTATTTTCGTATATAGAATGGGTGTCTTGTTCTTTTCTTATCAACATGTATTTATTATTTACATAAGTTACAATGGAACATTTCTGGATAAAATGCGCTTCCGAGTGAGAGACGTCCATTCGAATCTTTTAGTCGTAAAATATTTTTCTCCTAAGAAATATCTTCTCGCACGTGTACCGATTCGCTGAAAGAACATTTAAACAGTATATACAGCACTGTGAAATGTACTTCCATGTACAGGGTGTATAAAAAGTAATGGTCTACCCCTCTGGATCGGTGGACATTATTCCTACATTATAAAATACTAATCTGAAGTATAGGTGCGCTTACAAATTTTTTCTTATCTTCTGTTCCTCCTTTGGATCCACAGCGTACTGCCGTTTACGCGAATAAGCGAAGAAGCGGCACGCGACGGGACACAGATGATTCTCGAAAAATCAATATCTTCTTGGAAATGATTGTTTTCCTTTCAACCGATCGGCGATCGAATACATTGTATGATGGGAGGGCAGAGTTTTAGCGCAGAAGTCGCGTCTAGATCGCGGAACTATTTCGATCGTGGTCGGAGCAACTTGTTCGCGTTCGGACGTGATCGCGCCAGTGAATAATAGCGTGCTGTGAATCCGATCGGAGGAACAGAAGATTCTGAAAAATTTGTAAGTATATTTTACATTAGTATTTTATAATTTAGATGCATCCAGATACATAGGCGTGACGAAGTGTACACTTCTGTCAGTGTTACCTCAGGATCCGTCGCGAAGTGCTGAAACAGCTGAGTCGACATCGGACAGTATTAGAGCCGATGAACGTTCTTTAAACTTTCGTTATGGGTTTTGTACTCCATAGAGGCATTCGCTGGAAGATGTAATACTCTCCTCAACGTGTCTCTAATGCGTGCTGTGGTTGCATAATCTGACGCGGTTTTGTTCCACACGCAGATTATGTCTTCCTGAAAGAGTGCGACAAGATATTTAATGTATAATTAATGGATTTCTAAATGGATCGTTTGAACTTACTTGAAATCTTATGGACACCACAGCTCCGCAGATCTCTTCTCCAACCATAAATTGCTCCCCCAGCATGGCTAATATCAAGTTCTCCCAACATCTAGACGCTAAACCCTTTTTTAATCTCACCACCCATTTGCCTCCTTTCTGGTTCGCTTCGTCCTGAATCGAGAAATACGTTTATCATTAGACTGCGGGTTAGGGTGGCTCTTATTTACATTTGTAAAATGTTCTTTTTTTTTCGAAACTATTTATCGCATCGAAAAACATGTCAAACAAAATTTGTAGATCTGAACGGGCTGCGTCTTTTATGTCCCATTACTTTTTGTCGTAAAACAAACGGTTTTCAAAGAAATTGAGAAAAACGTCGGACCAAATGAATGAAACATTAAAATAATTAATTGAATGCTGATAAAATCGTTTTTCTCGAATATCTTCTAAACTATTTACCGCGTCGAAAAACATGTTAAACAAAACCTGTAGATCTGGACGGGCTGCGTCTTTTATGTTCTATAACTTTTTTTCGTAGAATGAATGGTTTCCGAGAAAGTTGAACTGATCCCAACCCTAATCTAAACAAGTCGGATCTCTTTTAAAATTGCAAACAACGCCATGTAAAACAGTCAAGATCATCTGGACCCTCCAAAATCATTTACAAACTCTCGTTAAGCCCAAATCCACATCTCGAAAACCAGCTAAATTCAAACAGAAACATTTCTTCATCCTCCGAGAAGCCTGAAAGACCAGAATTCCCATTACAGGTCACCAAAATACAAAACAATACGTACCTCCCACATCGGTTTGATCCCGACTTTGAAAAGATGAAAGTCCGTGGGCGCCGTCAATTCCCATGGCCGCACCAAGTGGCTGTAAAGACTCCAGAACTGTTCGACGCTGGCGAACCTACCCACCAGCTTTAAATTCTGATCGTAGCTCTGTATGCTGGGTTGTTTGCCAGGACTCCGTTGACTGTACCATAATGCATATGCGTATTGTAATTTGTGCTCATTCGGATTGATTTCTATACGAGGCTACAATAAGTACGTACTACCGTTAACAATTAAAAACACGTCGATATCGACGGAGAGACAATGTTTTTACTTACTAGCGGATCTTTCTCGGACTTTTGATTATCTTTCAACTGGGTTTGATCGTCCACACTTTCGCTCGCCTTCAACCTACAAGCACTGCTATCGTTTATACCATTAAATCTCTAAGTTTCCGTTGCCTACCCAAGCTGGGCTTCTCGGAACAGCTTCGAAAGCGATTTCTACTCGGCGGAACCAATGGATTTGGAAATTAATTTGTGATTTGGTTGCTTCGCAATTTTAATCAGCAATTTTGGCAAGATTGAATGGACAAATAAAATTTGACAAATGTCGAGACACACTTTTGAAAATTACTCGTGTAATTAAACTTTCAGACAATTTTAATCAGCAATTTCAGCAAGATTGAATGGACAAATAAAATTTGACAAATGTCGGGACACATTTTTCGCTTCGCAGAATATTTTGAAAATTATTTGACTGTGTCTAATTAAACTTATAATGAATAAAACTAATAATAAGACTTGTAAAACTGTGTTTGATTGCTTGATTGTAATACGACAAAAAGCAATGAAATTTTGATAAAATTAAAAATTGTATTTGATCGAATTGGTTGTCCATTTAAAACGCAACCTAACCTCAAATCTAAAGACAAATAAGGAGAAGGTTATTTAGTTTTAGATTGCACTTACGCTTCGAATTTATTGGACATGTTTTTCGGGCTGTGATTTATAGTTTATATAAATTGTATAGAGAATAGTAAGTAAATACTATAAATGGTTTATATATTTCAATAAATATAAATAAAAATATAAACACTTCTCGTTCTCTGTTCCCTATGAATTGCTATATTGCTATGATTGCTATGAATGTTTTCGAGAAATTGTTGTTCTCCCTTCTCCCCACCACTCTCACGCCCACTCTCTCTCTATTTTCCACTATTTTCTCGAGATTTGACGTCGGGAATTTTGTGTTCGAACGTTGGCTATACTCAGTGATGATCAATGGATAGCAGCCAATAGCAGCGCGCATAGCTTCACAAAATCTTTTCTTATACTCACTCTATTCTCTATAAGTCTATGGCTCTAACACGATGGAAGACTTGTGCCCGCTGTGTTTGAATAATGGTAGAAAAAGGAGCGTGAAGTTATTTCAAGTAAATCTGCAAGAAGCTGTGCGGATGTGCCAAGAGGACGAGGTAACAATAATATTTCCCAAGTTTCGATGATCTCTCGCTCGTGATTATTTTCTTTAATTTTTATTTCGCGTTTTTATATTGCAAATTTTCAAGGTTAGAAACCTAAAACTAATTTCGGTTATTTCAGTGTCCGTGATGAAAGACATTTACAATATTCACAATATGTTATAATGTTCAATTCATTTATTTACAACATTCACAATATTTACAATTTTCACAAGAGTTACAATATTCAAAGATATTTACAATACTCACACAAGAGTTACAAATATTCAAAGATATCTACAATATTCAAAAAGATATTTACGATATTCAGAGAGATATTTACGATATTCAGAGAGATATTTATAATATTCAAAGTGATATTTACAATATTTACGCTATTCACAATATTCAAAGATATTTACAATATTCACAATATCTGCAATATCACAATAAGTTACTGTTATAAACTGTTCTTTCAACTAATCCCATTTTATTTATTCCAGTGTCCATGGCCCTTCGGTTATAAACCCTTCACATTCAGTCCCCGCATAGTGGGAAAAATATGGTCCTACTACTGGGACGATCATTCTTCAAAGCCCAAAGAATCCCTTTCATCTTCTACCAAACAACAACCTCTGCGTAGTAAAACCTTATCAACAGACCTTCTTATTACTCCCCAAACATCAAGCGTAAATCATTTCCAAAACAACAGTCTTTGCGAGGAGAAAGAAAAAGAAGAAAAAACCTTGGATCACGATTTCCACGTAGCACCGCACAGCGAACCAGGAAACAAAGAATTCCAAAAGAACTCTGCGCAACCATCTTACAACTCGCACACAATTAATAACAGTTTCGAATCAATCGATATTGAAAAAGACAATGGGGATGCTGCTAAAGAACTTACAATGCAGAAGAGAAACATCAATGCTTCCGTAAAGGTTCCTCCCGTTAACGAATCTCCAAGTACACAGGCTGAAAAGTTTCTTTCCGAAGGTTGCAACGAAGCGACCAAAGTGGAATCCAGTGTAAACACCACTGAAGTGAAGATAGACGGTCTCCCTCCGATAAAGTTGTCTTATGAAATTCCTCTCTGCCCGACGGTTGCGTCTAATCTGGAAGAGAGCCCTGAAAGAGCAGTTTCCAGCGATGGAAAGTCCTCCGCGACAAGGAACGCCGTTGCAAAACACAGTTTAACGAGTGGGAAACGGTACGCGAAGTTCAGTTTCTGTAATATTAAGAAGACTTTGGGGACAACGGGTTCGATGGATGTGTCGAATAACAGTCGAGGGACTGGAAATAATTCTGAAAAGGTTTCTATCGGGCAGGAGATAATCGTAAATAGTAACGAAGACGGTGGGAAGTTGAACGGTTCAATTGGATGCTCCTCTGACTTCTCGAAGAACAGATGTGAAAGTATTTCGGAGAATAGTTGGACCAAGACTGATAACGTTAATATAGATACTGTTTTAGATGATTTTTTGAGTAGTAATTGTGGTGATGAGAAGGTTGTAGTAAATGATGACTGGATTAATTCTTTGTTGATTTGATATTGTGAGAATTTGAAATGGGAAATATGACTGTTAACGGTAGATTTTGGACGAAAGATTTGGAAGACGCTGCGCTAGGATCCTTCGAAGAGCATAAAAAAATATTGCTTGCTCGCTGAATGCAGCTCAACCGGGTGATCGAAGAAATTCGAAAAATAATCGAATGAATCGACTTGTTTATATATATATATATGTACATAAAAAATATATTACATAAACAATGTATATTTGTTTAGAACGACATACATAATTATTCTCTTATAGATATATTTGTAATGTGAGCAAATCGATACGACTTAATAGCGGTTCACAGAGAGAAACAAAGAGAAAACTCATTGGGAAAAATATATATTTGCATCTGACTATTACAATGAATCGTAAGAAGCGAGACGATCGTGTCCGTGTATATATATCGATAAAAAAGAAACCCGTTCGAAACTTGTTTTTCCAATCTATTCAGCTCTTTTCTTTCACGATTTCTTCCTTGACAAGTTTGATCTCGCGACCGAGGAGATCGTATTTGGAATGATTCGGTTCTGGATCTTGATCTGTGTCCGAGCTGCAATCGCTATCGCTGGAATCCTCGTAAGAGCCAAGCCCAGGTAAAATTCCGATACATTTCATGCCAACGATATCGTTGCTCGCTGTTTTATTTTGCGAACCGACCACGTCTCGCAGCAAAGTGTTCTCGCATTCGAAGTTTTCGTTAGTTTTCCGATCGTTTTCTTGGCAATCGTTGATCGCGGACGAATCTTTCTCCTCATCGGACGGTAATTTTCTTTTGACAGCTCGGGTACTTTCCCCTACAAGAGAAAACATAATCTTAGACGAGTTTTCACAATGGCTATCGAAGCATTCGAAAGCTCACTAAGAAAAACCCCTCCGAGGAAAATTTCAGTCCTCTAGCTCGCCCGCGAAGATAGTTACAGGGTAAATTATATTTCGCGCTTATCCGAGCATTTTCCGGTCTCCGATGCTTTCCAAAATAATGAAAAAAATGCGATATATTGTGAAGCATAAGGCGCATTTTACAGAATTTTTTCCGATTTTTCTGTTGCAAACTGTGGTCGTGAAAAATGAAAACCTAACAAGTGCAAAACTCGGCGCTCTTTTCCCCGATTTTTGTTGGGGTTTTTCATTTTTCACGACCACAGTTTGCAATGAAAAAATCGGAAAAAATTCTGTAAAATGCGCCTTGGGATCCAGAATAAGTGATATTCTTTTCAGAATTTTCGAATGCATCAGAGACCGGAAAAGCGGGCTAGCTAGAGGGCTGAAATTTTACTCGGTTGTTCATGTTATCTAATTTTTTACTTTGTTCACCTTGTTTCGGCTTCTCCGAGCGTTTCACCACAACACCGGCTAACAGTTTCAATTGCGATGTGCGGCTGTAACGATAGACAAATGCAGGTTTGAATATTATATTTGAATATCATATCCGTTTGCATATTATAGAAACGCAAGAGAAACAAAATAATAATGATAACACAATTACCTTCCAGAGGAAACGTTTTTATTCGCAATTTGAGGATTCTTTAGTTCTTGCTTTAATTTATCATTCAATGACTTCTCTTGCAGAGACGCCACGGCTGCTTTAAAATCACGTATCTCCTTCTCTTCTTCCAGATTCTTCTTACGTTCTTCTTCCAGTTTCGTTCTGTCGACTAAATCCAGGAATTCCACTTCGTCGTCGTCCAAGCCTTTGATCATGTTCTCTAATTATACAGGAAAAAAATATATCTGTATTTATATGTATATAGTATGTATTAGACTCGCGTACATTTCAATACGTTTCAATACGAACAGGATGTCTTAGCCAATCGAGTATGGTGCTTCCAACTTACTTAACTTGTGCGCTTCTTCGTACTCGGCATCTCTTTTGTTCTTTTGCTCTTGCAGTCGCTCGTACAACGATCTGGGATCGCACGGCTCCTCTGGAGCCTCTATAAAGATTGAACCCCATTAGTTTGACACACCAGTTGCAATGTCGTTAGATAAGATTGATATATAACCTAGTGGTTGGTCCGCGGTCCTTACGCTCTCCCATTCTTGCTGTCTTATCCTTCGTTGCTCAGCTATCTCGGCTTCTGATATGAAGCCTGAACTCATCTTGACACTGAGAGACAAATTAGTTGTTGAGATAATAATGAATTTGAGTGCCATAAGTTCAAAGTAACTGAGTGAGAGAGAGAATTAGGAAGAGAAAGGTTAGGTTAGAATATTGTAAATATCTTAAATATTGTGAATATGGTAAATATCTTTGAATATTGTAAATATCGTAAATATTGTGAATATTGTAAATATTGAAATATTATGAATATTGTAAATATCTTTGAATATTGTAAATATCGTGAATATTGTGAATATCGTGAATATTGTAAATATCTTTCAATATTGTGAATATTGAAAATATCCTTGAATATTACGAATAGCGTGAATATTGCAAATAGTATAAATAAGTATTATATAAATATTGTGAATATATATTGTGTAAGAGGAAAATAATATGTATTTGCAAGAAACTTACGGTGATTGCTATATTTCTGCGAGAAGGGAGAAACAGAGTTGACAGAGAGACGACGATGTGACTGTGCTGCGTGTGTGATTTCAGTTTCTCGATACAAAAGCGTGTGGAACATTTATGCGGAATGATTTTTGTATCTTGTCATCGTAGAAAGCAGCAACCGTTTCTAATTGTTTCTATCTCGAATCATTTGAAATTGAATAACTAGATTTACTAATGTTGCGCGAACCAACATATCCCGCAGTCGCAGTAACGATCAGTGATGCTGCCAGACCAGACGGTCACCTTTTCTCGCGCATGCGCGTCCAAAACAGTAACGTATCTAAATAATCTAAATACCACGGTCACGGTTAAATATTCACTGATTCAATGAAATTGTTATTCAAGGGCTAAAAAAATTAGTGGGTGTATACTGGAGAATCCTCTGTGTCTGTATTGTATAATAAAGATAATTTATTCATGCAAAATGAAAAATATTGGATATTCATTACAGCAGCAAATGATTCGTGCCGCTTTTCCCATAAGACGCAATGTTAATTCCGGCACGAATTATTTGCGCTTCGTATACGTACTTACAGCGCCATCTAGCGGCAAAACGCTCAAACTGTTAGCCAAATGTTACCGACAGAGCAAGTCAGGCCGGGGAACAGCGCCATCTAGCGGCAAAAAGCTCAAACTCTTAGCCAAATGTTACCGGCAGAGCAAGTCAGGCCGTGTATACCACGGACCTAAGGAGTCAGAACCCGGGCGTGAGCACTCTCATATCCTCTCTGATACAGGGTGTCCCAGAACAAGTGTCGTTCCTTGAAATGGGAGGTTCCTGAGACCATTCTAAGAGACATTTTCCTTGGCACTAATGTCAACTGCGGCTTTGTTTAGGAGTTATTAACGAAAAACACGGACCAATCAGAGCGCGTCCTGGGCCCTGTATAGCAGCGTATATTGCCTATTTAAGGGTACGTACTTAGTACGTATACATGAAATGCATAGATACAGCGTGGATACAGCATGTATTATGTATTATGTAATGTGAAAGTTTATTTAGATCTGATTTTACAATAGAAGAGTTCGTCGATTAGGAACGACGAACGAACGAATGAGTATTTACAATGTGTCCGAAGTTAACAAATTTGAAGGACAGCGTCTCAAAGCAGACCACGTATCCTAGACATCTTGGCAATATTGGAATCTACATTATCGACATCTTGGCAATATTGGAATCTATATTATCGATATTCGCTACACGGTGACGCGTCATGACGTAGTTCCCACGGCTCTGCTTATTCGTCGAGTACACAGCAACATGGCGACGCCGTTACTTGGCCAGAACGCTTTATAAATTGCTGAATTTTAAACAATCATAACTTTTGTACCAGTGGATTCCTAACCTTAAAACTTCGATTTTCGGCATTCTCCCGTTAAAATCTAAGGGGATTACGCAAGGAGAGGGCAAAGATTTTTGGTTCGCTCAACTTTAAATGCCTTAAATAGCTGTAACGGATGTTGAAGGAATTTTGAGACATCCTGTATATTAATTAATTATTAATTAAACAAGTTATATAAATTATTTTTATTCAATATTTATTCAAATTCATCTTTGAAATTGATTGAAATTGATCAAGAATATAATACAAGGGTAAAAACGAAGTACTCGATGGATATAGAAGCGTATTAAAAGTAGCTTTATTTTCTTCTATTAAACATCCGGAAAAGTTCGTGCGATTTATGCACTAGGAATATAAATTCGAATCGAATCGAATGTTTCATTAGGCTGAGCTTCCGCTGAGGGAAACAGAAACTTTTCACTTCTTCGACCATAATCCCACAGATTTCGACGAGAAGATTCCGAAAATCCAAGTTTCAATATTAGGAATTCACTGGTTCAAAAGTTATGAGTGTTTAAAGTTCGGCGATTTTCGCCTAAAGAACGCCGCCATGTTGTTACGTCATGTACGTCGCCGCAAGATGGCAGCACAAGCACGTGTTAATGTCGGTAACGTACATTTCCAAGCATGGTCGGTCAGAAATCTACATTATCGACATCAACGGGTGCTGTGACGTTCACTAACATGGCGGCGCCCTATACGAACACTTTTTTACTGACTCTATATCCGTTTTGTTGATGTTCAGTGTGTTTTAAATTTTATCCATGTTCCAGTGTCTCTGTACGAAGAAGGTAAAATCGGAGAAGAGGTAAAAATTTATATTCGCGTAGCTTACCAACTTAAAACTGAGAATACAGCAGTAATAATAGTAATAATAATAGTAATGGTAATAAATAATAAGAATAGTAATAATAGTAGTAGTAATAACAATAAAATTAAGAATAATAAATCCGCACGAACTTTTTCCGTCATATCATATATATATATATATATATATCTATATATATATGAGATATGTGTATAATTTATATACATATATATATACATATATACAGGGTGGTTATATGTGTATATATATGTGTGATTTTCTCATTTGTTAAAATTGTTAAAGAAAGACAATTTTTATATCGCATAAAGATCCGCAGTCTGATTATCACATTCGCGATCAATAACTGTCGTATTAATTATTAATCTGCTAAAATACGTATACATATATTGTAAATATATATACTATATAGACTGATATATTAATGGATACACCTAAGGAGCGCATTATCTCTTCGAAATCCGTTGGCTGAGATATAGTAGACGTACAGGATCTAAGAAAAGAGGAAACTGCGCGATCTAAGAAAAACGAGCGTCCCCGCGTAATAGAACTACACGATCTAAGAAAATCGAAAGTGTACGATCTAAGAATAACGAGCATCCCCTCGTAGTATAACTGCAGGATCTAAGAATCCCGGGTCGGGACCGCCCATATACAGTCTTCTCGCGCATAGTGTTACAATTTCATTCTTCCGAATGTTTAAAAAAATTGATTTCGTAACCAAAAATTCTGAAACAATTCACAATTGTGTGTGCTACTGGGTAGAACGTTCATCAAATTTGTCGTAATTTGTCGTTGCTCATTACAGAAGAAAAGAGCATAATTTCCAGATAGTGAGGATGGGTGGACCCTATCACGATTGTATGATTCCGGACTTTTTTAAAAATCGATTTTACAACTAAAAATTCTGAAATAATTCACAGTCATGTATGTTACTAGGCAGATATCTCATGAATTTTTTCGTAAATTTTTGTCGAGCAGAACAGACGAAATAAATCATAATTCGTGTGTAGTCTATCCTAGATAGTGATGTTGGGGATCCTATCACAATGTTATACTTCCGGATTTTTTTAAAAGTTTATTTTGCAACCAAAAATTCTGAAAAATTTTACAGTTGTGCGTGTCACTAGGTAGAATGTTCATGAATTTTCTCGTAATTTTTTGTTGAGCCGAAAGTCACACTATACCTGGGAAGACTGTACACTTCGACTCGATGTGTCTTTTCATTGTTTCGTGTGTTAGTTTTTCACCGTAAACAATCATCGCAACAGGGAATAGAAAAAAAAGAAGTATTTTACACGACGTCACGCACGGGACGATGTGCAAACGGAGGTTCTAATACGAAATTTTATCACAGTTCTTCACACTTCTGCGTCACACTGATCGTTATCGTTGTCGATGCGATCCGATCTATCGGTGTCGTCACCGAGATTTTTCGAAGTCGAGCCAATTCTTCAGTGCATGCGAAATTCAGCGAGTCGACGATTTTTTTCAGTTAAATTTTTCTGACATCTGCGAATACGTATAATTTAATATATATATAATATACATATATAATTGAATTACATTATAATTAAAACGCGTCAAGCAATTCAATTTTGATTCAACACAACTCTGTATGCCCAAGGACAGTTCTCGCTTATCGCTCAAAAATAAGTAAAAGGAACTTCTTTCCACTCACTGCGAAACTCGCATCTGATTGGCCTTCGAAAGATCTCTGGAGGTTGACCTTGGACGGATCATTTCGTAGACGCCGAATTGCATCTTCCTCGATAAGTCTCACAACGGTTTTTCAACAGCTTCGCATCAGCAGTCCTGACGACGCTTCGTTGGTCCCCTTTCCTCCAACCTCCACCCCCCCCCCGCCCCACACACTCTCGAACTATCTCGAAGTTCTCGAACTTTGACTTCTCTCATACTCTCTTTACACATGTTTATATGCCTTTCGAAACATATATTTCGGTAAATATTGATCGAAAAAGAGGAACCAGCTCCGATGACCTTCAACGTGTGTCGTCAAGGTCAACATTTCAAACAACTTTTCCCTATTAACGTGTACACGTCGCTCGGTCTCAGTTTCTCAGATATTTACAGAAAAAACTTGATTTCGATTAAATTTCGATCTAATTCGATTACAAAAACAAATAAATAAATAATAAAAAATTTCGAAGATAAATCGAGACCGCAAGTGCAGTTCTTGCTGCAATTTCTAATGCAAAAATCGAATATTAATGTATTAAATCAATTTTTCATTGGATAAATTGTGCGTATTGTTTAAAAAAATACGTAGATATATACGGTCGTCGAAAGTATAAAAATGTTTTGTACAAAAACTTGTTGAGAATGTTAACCTTGCCGATATATATCAAGAGCGTAACATAGATCGAAGCTGGATCCGTTTTTGTCAATATTTACTAATATTTCGAACTGCTTCTTAACACTTTCCTAAGTACACAAAGTATATATCTCTCACTTTCTCCTTTTCTCATCTCTCTCTCATCTCTCTCTCTCACACATACACACACATTTGCACACAACACGACGAGTTTTACCAACGAGGATCAATCAGGTTTTTACGAATTAATTACGTAAGCTACGGTAGCCTGCGCTCTAAGTCTTCATGCAGTAAACTGTTGTTGTTGGTCTCGTGCATCGATGCCGGGGATGCTTCTTCGGGCTGTTCACCGCCGCTTAATTCTAGCTGACCCGTGCTGTCGCCGCTACTAGAGCCACACTCTCCGTCGACAAACCTGGAAATTCATTTGTTTATGTTGTATTATTTGCGGTTCTGGTCAATGAAAAATTACGAAAAAATTTGTCAACATTCTGCCTAGCGTCACGCATAACAGTGAATTATTTCAGAATTTTTGGTTGCAAAGTCGATTTTTAAAAAATCCGGGAACATAACATTGTGATAGGATCCCCAATCTTACTATTCAGGTTACGCTATGCTTTGTTTTTTCCGTTCTGGTCGATAAATAATTACGAAAAAATTCATGAACATTCTACCTAGTGTCACACACAACTGTGAATTATTTCAGAATTTTTGGTTGCGAAATCCGGAAGCGTAACATTGCGATAGGATCCTCCACCTTACGACCTGGATTAGACTATGCTCTACTTCTTCTGTTCTGTTCAGCGAAAAATTACGAAAAAATTCAGGAACGTTCTACCGAACAACACTGACGTCTGAGAATTTTTTCAGAATTTTCAAACCCCAGCTTTCTACGTTCAGCCGTTCTAAATTGATGCCGTGACAAACATACAAACACGATTTTATTATATACTAAGAGTGAGATGGAGATAGAGATTTACTCTTTATATCTTCGAAAATAAAGAGCGAACCGTTCGCTCCCGTCTAGCAAGATAAATCGCGCTATCGCGATTCATATTTTATTGAAACATTGTATGTAACATATAGCTATCGTTCGAGAATTTTTCAGTACTGTCCTTTTAATCAAGAAACGTTGTTAGCACATTCTAGTTTCTCGATATCGTCCGATATTGATTGAAGTTGCACTTTAACTTTAATAAATGCGATTGAAATTATCCCGAGAAGTCGATAAAATGTTATCACACGTTATCATACTGTGTTATCAATAGTACAAAATTTTCTTTTTCACTTTTCCACCTTGTCCATATACATATACTTACACAACATTCAACACTGTATATATAAATATAAATTGATCCATATTATATATATATATACAACATTGAACACATATTTGCATATATACATCACGTATAAAAGAATTGATAAACTCGATTCGAAGCCAGCTCTCCGAAGTAAAAAGTTAATCAAAGTTAGTTCGTTCCAGCAATAATTCAGATAATAACTAACCGCGAAGTATTTCGACCGTGGATAAAGCAAAGGTCGCCGATAAAATAATAGCGTCTACGCTCTGTGTTCTCGAGTATCGATGCAGTATCGACGAAAGTGAACGTTAATAGATAATAATGTTGTTCGCGACTCGATTATAAAACCAACGGCTATCGATGTAGTCTATCTAATTGTAAGTTTATGTAGTCAACGAACGCGTTCATTCATAACATTTGAGACTCTCGACGCTGACTCGGCTGCGACCAATGGTCGCATTTACTCTTATATGTATATTCACCCTTGTCAACAATTTTTATTACAGCACCCCCCAGAGTTGTTCGAAATAATTAAAGAAAAAAATCTGTGTAAAGTTTCAGTTCGATCGGTGAACATTAAAATAAATCATTTTTATGGAATATTTTCTAAACTATTGACCATATCGAAAATTATGTCAGACAAAATCTATAGATCCGAACAGCTCGCGTCTTTTATGTCGTATCACTTTTCCTCGTAGAACAAACGGTTCTCGAGGAAATTGAGAAAAACCTCAGCGACGTATACGATAACAAGATTCGGCTGCTGTTCAGCTTATGGGACCAAAAATTTTGGACTTTTTCAAATGCATTCCTATAGATTTTGTCGAGGAGATGCCGAAAATCTAAGTTTCAATGTTAGGAATCCACTGGTTCAAAAGTTACGGGTTTTTAAAGTTTAAAAAATTAAGCTTCACCATGTGGGACCGAAAATGTTCAACTTTTTAAAATGCGACCCTGTAGATTTTGGCGAGGAAATGCCGGTAATCTAAGTTTCAATGTTAGGACTCCACTGGTTCAAAAGTTATGAGCGTGTAAAGCTGAGCGATTTCAGCTTTATTGATAGGCAAGGACGCCGCCATATTGCTATGTCGCTCACACTACTTATTATACAGAAAAACGAATTGTAAGTTGAGTAGACGAATAAATTTTTCACTTTGAGGTGATGTTTTTGAGAGAAACAAGTTGGAAAATTCATGAAACTCGCGTGTTGTCGATAGATATCGATTGCCCATGTCAGTTTGACTTATCGTATGAGCTTCGTGCACGTGCACTGTGCACGTGTTCCACAAATTTTTTAGCACAGTTTTCCCGAAAATAACGCCTTATTTTCCACTGTGAGATAATATTAATTCAGTTGCAACAATGTTTAAACTTGTTACGTAACGCCATTTTTACGTAACAACATTGAGGAACCAGCCCGGGTATTTACATTTAACATATGGAGAATTTAAACAATTCCATATGTGCCAGCGCACACATGTTTGCACACGTGCGTCCCGTCATATTAGAAACAAGATTGAACACCTTCTCACTACTTGTATCTCTTTTTGATTAGATTCGATCTACTCGCCGTTGAAAATATTCTTCAGCATAGAACTATGGCGGACTCTAGTCGATAAGTGAGAGCCCTTTAAATGGAAATTCGTAACAAATTATACTCCATTTCTTCTGTTCTGCTCAACAAAAAATTACGAAAAAATTCATGAACATTCTACAAGGAGGAACAACCGACCGTGAATTATTTCAGAATTTTTGGTTGCAAAATAGATTTAAAAAAAATTGTGATAGGGCCCCCAACCTCACTTAAAAATCCGGAAACATAGAATTGCCGATTTTATATGGAAGTTTTCAGAGTACATACATACAAACATAATTGTTAAGGAAGATACAGATGTGTACGCGATCGTTAAATTGTAGTTCTAAGTGCGTTAAATTGTAAAAATGTCGCGTCAACACTAACAGTAACCAACTGTTATCGATTCATCAGGAAATGAGGACTGTTACCGTTCCGTAATTATATTCGTTAATTATGGGAAGCTTTTTCACGGACACGTGGATTAGAGTAGATTAACCGGTGGTCGATAGGCGCAAGAACTGATAAGCTACTTACGTGTATGGTTGCTCCTCGCCGCGCATCTCACATATGACGTTCGTCAGGGCCATTATGTAATTCTTCGCCAGCGTGAGCGTCTCTATTTTACTGAGTTTCCTTTCCATTTTTACATGTGGTATTACCTCGCGCAGTTGCTGAAACCGACATCATTGTTAATCATCAATTACTGTAAAATCCAGAAATAATATTAAAGGCAGAAGTGCATAATTCCGTCATGCTATAATTCGTTTCAAGATTTTTTCTAACTACCAGAAAAACAACACTAACAAAATCGTTATAACTAGATCGTAAACAATTTAGGTTAGTAGATTCTAGATAACTTAGGTTAGCGTTGAATTTAGGGAACCACGAATTTTGGACTTTTTAAAAATGCGATTCTGTAGATTTTGACGAGAGGATGTCGAAAATTCAAGTTTCAATGTTAGGAATCTACTGGTACAAAAGTTATGAGCGTTTAAAGTTCAGCGATTTTCAATGTTTTCAAAAATCGAAACTTTGTGAACTTTAAACGTTCATAACTTTTGAACCAGTGAATCCCCAACATTCAAGCTTGGATTTTCGGCATTCTCTCGTCAAAATCTACAGAATTACATTGAAAAAGGTTTTTAATTCGTGATCCTTTAAACTGAACATTAACCAATCAATGAAAACAAGAAAGCCAACTACTTGAACGATCGACGAACAAGGAAACAATACATTCAGGGTAGGTGCAAGAACTCGGTGCAGACCTCAGGCTGGACTTTTAGTTTAAAACAAATAACTGCAAGAAATCTAAGAAAACAATACGGGGTTTAGTGAAGTTAAAAAGTTAGAAACTAAAGTGATAATCGTAAGAATGTTTATTATTTACTTGTATGTACATATTCCTTCCTCCTATCTACATTATCGATGACGATGATATAGCGATTTTAATTCTCCGTTTGGGAAATTTCTTTTACGAATCACGTGTTCAAAAATACTGGCGGAATTGTGCATACCTACATGATCGCATAAAACACAGTCGATTAGGAACACATGCTTTTCAAATGTATTTTTATGCATTTATTAATAATTATCATCATCATTTATACTAATCATCGATTTAAGTGTTAAACAGTCAGATTGGCAATAAATGATCTACAATTTTCTTTTGAACCGTTTCAAAATAACTTTTACATGTGTAATTGTCATTTTGGCTGAACTTCACTTGAGAGAACCAGAAATTGTAAACTTTATTTTTATAGAAACCTGAAGATTTTGGCGAGAAGATTCTGAAAATCCAAGTTTTAAAGTTAGGACCTCACTGATTTAAAAGTTATGGGTGTTTAAGGTTCAGCGAATTAAACTTCAGCATGCGGGACCAGAAATTTTGGACTTTTTTAAATGCAATCCTGTAGATTTTGGCGAAAGAATGCTGAAAATCCGAGTTTCAATGTTAGGGACCCACTGGTTCGAAAATTGTGGGTGTTTGAAGTTCGGCGAATGAACTTCACCATGCGGGACCAAAAATTCTCAACTTTTTTAATGCAAACCTGAAGATTTTGGCGAGAAGATTCTGAAAATCTAAGTTTCAATGTTAGGAATCTACTGGTTCAGAAGTTACGAGTGTGTAAAGTTCAGCGATTTATCCGAATCTATCCGAATGTCGCATTTTCTCCATGTTTTAATTGAATACGGATTTCGAAAATTACCTCGAAAGCATCATTCAGCGAATGCATTCTCATTCTTTCTCTCTCGTTGCTCTCGAGCCTCCTGAGGTTTCTTTCTCTCGCAGAGATCCCACTTTTTCGTCTTCTCGTGGTGGGGGGTCCTCCGCGGTTTCTTCTTTTCGCTTGCTTCGGGCTCCTCTCGCTACCACTACTGTCGCTCTCCTCGCCCACCTTTTCAATCATATCGGAAAGAAGCATAAAATTATTTTTGTTTATGTGTATACAGGGTGAGTCTCGTAACGTGACGATCTCAAATAACTCGTGAGCTATTTGTTGTACAAAAACAATGTTCAAACAAATGTTGCACGGTTCCTAGGAGGACATACAGTGCTGCAATCTGATTTTTGTTACTTCGATTTTTTATCAAGATATGAAGGTCACCTTCAGTTTTGCAAATACACTCCACTCCTCAAAAGAATTAAGATTGGTCCCACTTTACGTGATCATAACTCCGTCAAAAATTGCCGTATCGACATCGTTAAACAATGTTTTGAAAGCCTGAAACCTCTAGTTTCAGATGCTTTGTTTCAAATTGTTGCTATGTTGGCTTTTTACAAAGTTATAGCGAGATGAAGACAACATTGACGGTTAACAAAAATTTTCTGCAACTTTGGAACATCACACGGGGAGCAACAAATTTTTTTGATAAATCGCGTTAATACCGTTTGGAAGGGCTATCTTTCCTGGGTAAATTGTGTGGCTGTTGAATATTGTGCGATTGTTTTTATTCGAGATATTCAACATTGAAGTAAATATGGGCTTTTTAACTTTAACTGGCTCCAGAAGGCGAAAAAATTATCGCAGAATCTTGTGCAAAATAGCAATAGAAAGATCGTTTCTTTCTCTTTAAGACGCCCCTTTTGGTTTTTCAATTTCATTAACATTTCGGTAAGCAGGTGTTTCTGAAAATATGCTTAAAAAATGCACAATTTCCATTTTTCCTTTAACTGGTTATATCTCGGCGAGAAATGATCGTAATACCATGATCCGAGGGTCAGATTGAAGCAGAGATTCTGTCGATTCGATTGAATACCCCATGAACTCGCTGCGACAATTTTTTACCTATGGCAGCTGTGTTTGAAGTTAGTGCTCCGCGAGAAATTAGCGTGCCACGTCCCAATTTTGGGACACCCTGTATATAGATACGTTACTGTTTTGGCCGCGCATGTGCGAGAAAAGTTGCACCATATCGGAATACTGCCGGGAAGCTACATGCATATGCAGTAGGTGTTCATACTGCTGTCCCTCGCTTTGAATGCGATGAGCTCAAATGGAATATTATTTCGTTAGCAATTAGTAACTATTATTTATATTATGTATGAAGGTCAGTAATCATTTTGAAGTGTCTCTATCGCCGTAACCGGTACGAATTGAAAATTTCGAAAATAGGAGATAGGGGGTTTTACCTCTGTGCCGACCACATGATGCCGACTTCGTTTTCCGGTAAGCGAATCGACGGAGGCGTCGTCCAGGTCGATATACATCTCCTGATCGTAGTCTTGGTCACTACCCGATAACCTCTCCAGACTTCGCATTATCCTAGGGAAAGTTATGGTTCAGACCACCTGCAATCGAACACGATACAATCACATTAGTCCTTCGATAACGTATAGCTGTCATTTTCCTAAAGACAAGCTTTCCAACCAAGTAAGAATTTCATATTCAATTTGATTTTAATTTTCATTTTGAACTTGAATTTGAATTTTTTGCATTTTCATTTAATTTCTTTTCATTTTCAACTATAGACAACAGTGAAAACAGTATTTTTAAGGAAACAGCCCGAGATAAGCCGGTTTGCGTTATTATCGTCCGCGCGAGCTGTCAAAAGTGATTTACAATCGCGCAGTTTACTCTAGCCGCGCTACTTCTTCGTCGAAAACAACGCGCCCAGCTAATTATCAATGTATGAAGTCGATTAACTGTGTTAGTCAGAATTATGTAGTAGGCAGGATTAAAAATGTCTGTTAGATGTTTTTAACGGCCCGGAAGCCGTTCGCGGAAGACGTTCGTAGGACATTCCAGACATCTTTGTGCTATCTGGGTTGTAAGGGCGTCGTTTAACCAACTACCTTACCTGTCAAAAACGTCGAACATCTCTGAACTTTATTTAAACACCCGTAACTTTCGAATTACAGTGAATTCCTAACATTGAAACTTGGATTTTCGGCATCTTCTCGCCAAAATCAACAGGATCGCATTAAAAAGAAGTTGAACATTTTCGGTCCCGCATGGTGAAGCTTAATTCGCTGAACTTTAAAGACCCGTAACTTTTGAACCAGTGGATTCCTAACATTGAAACTTGGATGTTCGGCATTCCCTCGCCAAAATTTGCGAGATTACACTCATAAAACTGAAAAATTTTTGGTCCTTTCAAGTGAAGTTCAGTGTTTTCGAGATTTCAAAGTGATCTTTGATTTTTTAAAATTTAAATCGAATTTAGATCGCTATTTTAATATTGCATTTTAGTGGTTACCATCAACAGCGACATTGTTTTAAAAACTTTCAAGAGAACACCTCAGATCTCCGATTTAGTTCGCGGAAATCCGTGTTTTACTTAATTCGCGCTGTCCCATACTAAATTATATGGAAATAATAAGCAGCTCGAGCCAATTTTTATTGCATAATACGACCGCGGAGCATCGAGCGAGCACCACTCAATTACAAACATTTACAGTATTAGATAATACTTTCGAATATGTGTGATTAGTTCCGCAAGATCGTAAAACGATTCCATTTGCAACAAATTAAAATTACAAAGTATCTCAATTTATTAATTAATTAAAAAAATATTTATATCCTATAAATATATGTATATCCTGTAAAGTTTAAACGGATGTTTATTAATTATTTTTGTGTGTGATTCTTGAATTATTTTGAATTATTCACGATTACAGCGTGTCAATTTATGACATGATATTGAATTATTAATGGATGTACTTCCTCGAAAGTGGTCACTTTCGAAATCAATAAATTATGCAATGTTAATAATACATTAAACAGTCATCACGTTAAACGAAACAACTCGATAGAATGAAATTAGATTATTTGATAAAAGTGATAAAAATACGTCGCTATCTGGAGTCGGTTTACCGAGCGGAAAATCAAACTTGATAAACCAGAAGAAAGCATCAGTTGTTCGAGCAAGCTTTCTCTCCATATTTCCCTCGTGGCTTTTTCTCGCGAGACGCGAAGGAAAGTTCGCGATCGCATTTCTCCTGAATTAGTATAGTAACACGCATTTTAAATTCGTGTAATTAATTACATATAAAAACAAAATGCAGAGTATGTCTTGCAAGAAAATATTTAACCCTTTGCACTCAACCACCATTTTTCCACTCGAACCATTTTCCCCATTGCACGACAATTGAAAATTCTGAAAAAAATCTGACACACTCCGGATACCAAGCCACATATTAGGAATTATTTTCAGATTTTTCCGTTGCAAAGTTTGCTTGTGAAAAAAATGAAAGACACGAAGAAGTCTGCATTTTATCGATTTTCTCGAGGATTCCCATTTTTCACAAGCAGGATTTTCAATTTAAAAATCTGAAACAAATTGCAGAGTGTGTATTCGTGTGCCGGAGATGTCTCAGATTTTTCTAAGAATTTTTAAACAACGTTAAGTAGGGAAAACAGGGGAAATCCGATATTTCGATTTTACTCCATAACTACCCCCGCCCGATGAAGATAGTAATTATGCAGAAGGTCTATGAACAAATTGGGAGAAAATACAGGGAGAACTCGTTTTATCGCTTTCGAGATAATGATCGACCTTTGACTTTTTCTGCATCGGTGTTGACATCGAGTATTACCTAATCGTCGATCGAGAATCGAAGGCTGTATGCATCGAATTCTAAACTAGGGAGCAAAACTAGGGAGAACGGGACGTCCCATTTCAATCACCGGAGTTCGCTGTTTCGTGCTCGTCTGTGTGAAGCACCGGTGACTGTCCTGAAATGTTTCCATGTACGCGTTAATTCGCTGGGAGATCCCCCGGCATTCTTATCGCTCATCGCTTCAACCGGAATTGCCCAACCGAAACCGTCTGTAACAATAGTTCACTTTTTCGCGCATGCTTTCCTTTATTGTTGCGCGCAGCATGGTTTAAATATTATGATGGTAATAATAAATTAATATTATGCTGTTAAAACTTTGACAAAAATTCTTAAACAAATCTCACACACTGCAGCACCCACACACGTACTCTGCAATTTGTTTCAGATCTTTAAATCGAAAATCATGCTTGTGAAAAATCAAAAACCTTGAAAAAATCAAGAGAATGCAGATTTTTCGGGTTTCACATTTTTTACAACCAGAGTTTGCAACGGAAAAATCTGAGAAAATTCCTGATAAACGACTTTAGTATCCGAAATGTTGTAGATTTTTCTCAGAATTTTCAATTGCAAACTCTGCTTATGAAAAATGCAAAACCCGAAGAATTCTGCATTATTGTCGATTTTATTGAGGTTTCTGATCGTAAGAATATTTGTTCCGTATCTTCGAGTCTAATATAATTAAATTGATCGTTTAAGGATGTTTTGCGAGAGCCGAGGCTGTTAAAACCGATTCCATCCCGCGATTGTTTGTTAGGTTTTCACCATAATTAAGATGTATAGGTATAGCAGAGAGGCTGAAATGGAAGGCCTATTGCTTGCACTCTTTTTGCTGTTGGTATACCTTTCTCTTCCTAATGACGGATCACTAGTCTAGCAGGGACTCTCATGCTGGTCGACCTCCCCGTCGCCGCCACGAAATCGTTTTTCTCGGATATCTTCTAAACTATTCGCCGCATTGAAAAATACGTTAAACAAAAGCTGTAGAACTGGACGGGCTGCGTCTTTTATGTCGCATTACTTTTTGTCGTAAAACAAACGATGTTTGAAAAAATTGAGAAAAACGTCGGACCTAATGAATGAAATATTGAAATAATTAATTGATGCTGATGGATTCGTTTTTCTCGAATATCTTCTAAACTATTTGCCGCATCGAAAAATATGTTGAACAAAACCTGTAGAACTGGACAGGCTGCGTCTTTTATGTCGGAATACTTTTCCTCGTAAAACAAACTGTTTTCGAAAAAATCGTGAAAAAGGTCAGCGACGCAAAAGTCATCTCGCCCGGCCCCCTAAACTACACGTCGCTGAAGTTTTCCACAATTTTCTCGAAAACCGTTTGTTCTACGAGAAAAACTGATACTACATAAAAGTCGCAGCCTGTCCAGATCTACACATTTTGTTTGACATATTTTTCGACGCGGCGAATAGTTCAGAGGATATTCTTAAATACGATATACCTTGCTGTAGAACCTAAAGTCTAGATAGAGGAGCTAACGTAATAAGTTGCTGTTAGGTGAATGCAAATATACAGGGTGTCCGAAAATCGCCAGGCCTGATAACCTTGTTGTTAGGTGGGAATACTGTGCGCACATGATTCGAGTCACGAAGAGCGCGGATAGCAACGGACGAAGACGGAATTGGCTCACACGCCGCCGCTCTTGCCGGATTTTAATTGCTAATTATTTGGAAATGAAGTCGAAACCGCAACTTCCTCACTCTTGATTTTCTTCAGTGTGCATTGTTGTAATAACCCGTTAACATTTTTTCCCACCTGTTATGTGTTAGGCACATATACGAAGTTAATTGATTATCTGGGTCCCAGATTTCAGTATCACGGCAGTTTCTGCAACTTTCCTACGATGATGAGTTTTTCTCTCGTTATTCAATCGCAAATATGTATTTATGTAAATGTGGCATTGTTGCTTCTCCCGATTTTATCGCTCCGTCTGAGATAGGTGTCCATATGTGTGTCGTCAGATTAAGACTCGCACCCCCAAAGTTGTTTTTGTCGAATATCTTCTAAACTATTTACCACGTCGAAAAATATGTTCAGCAAAACTTGTACATCAGGACAGCCTGCGCCTTTTATGTCCTATCACCTTTTCTCGTAAAACATACGGTTTTCGAGAAAATTAATAAAAACGCGACGTGTCACTTGTCTCGTTCAAATTGTTTTTCTGAAATATCTTCGAAAGTATTCACCCAATCGAAAAATATGTGCAACAAAATATGTAGATCTCGACAGGCTGCGTCTTTTATGTAGTATAACTTTTTTTCGTAGAACAAACCATTTTCGAGAAAATTGAGAGAAATGTCAGCGACGTATTAGTTATCTCGCCGGACCGACACGCAAGCGATACGTCGCTGAGGTTTTTCTCAATTTTCTCGGAAACCGTTCGTTCCCCGCAAAAAAGTAATGCAACATGAAAGACGCAGCCTCATCGGATCTATACGTTTTGTCTGACATATTTTTCGACTGGGTAAATAGTTTCGAAGATATTCGAGAAAAACGATTTTCACAGAGCTTACAAACACCTTGATGCGATACTATAATATTATCTCCGTCACCGATGGAACTCCGGAATTGCGTGGAGTTCACTGAACCTTTACAACATCATTATCAGCTCCCAGTTATCGGTATTAACTTGAACAAGCAAGTGTTTAATTTAATAGGAATTATTATCTTAAGTTGTAAATCAATTTTTATTGTGGAAAAAAGGAAAGTAGAGTCTATAAGATGTTGATATTGATTTTTGGTCGGGACACTCGATAAGGCTCGCAAAGAACACCCTCTGTGACAAATTTCAAGTAAGTACCACAACCGGAAGGGTAGTTATAGGGTGAGCACGATTTAATGGATTATGCTCCATTTCTTCTGTTCTGGTCGTCAAAAAATTAAGAAGAAACTCATGAACATTCTACCTAATAACAGAGACGTCTGTGAATTCTTTCAAAATTTTCTATCGCAAAATCAATTTTTAAAAAATCAGGAAACAAAATTGTGATAGGACCTCACTATCTGGAAATTATGCTCTATATCTTTTGTTCTGCTCAACAAAAAATTACGAAAAAATTCATGAGCATTCTACCTAGTGGCACACATAACTGTGAATTATTTCAGAATTTTTGGCCCCCACACAATCAAACAATCAAATATCTTAACCCAACATACTGAATTACATCGGTGCTGATTCTTCTGTTCACTTTTCTTGAAAAGAATTCGCATAATCGTCCGTGTTGCAATTGGAATGTTAGAAAGTACTGTGTTCACAATGCGAAACATTTTCGTGCACGACACATATCAAGGGGGTTAAGAAAATGTAAGAAAAAGAGGAATGTTAAAATACGAGGGAGGCAGTCGAGTTTTGATTTCCATCCATCGGTAACGCTTTCTTTCGCTAGCGGTATTGCCTCTCGACTGTTATTTTTTCCGCTACAAATATTACATATTGCTTCGCCAGGAAATAATAGCGGTTTCCTCGCCTCCGAGATCCCGTCTACGAATACATTCGGGCGATAGTGTTTTACATGATTTTTCTGAATATAAAAATGACCAAAATTATATAATACAACCACAAAACAGGAAAGAGACGTCGACAAAACTATTTTTATTTTTTCAGCCACGATGCACTATTTAAAAAATTCTGAAAAAAATTAGGAACAATGGTTAAACCATATCTCAATACAGGATTTTTATAAAACTGGTATCTCCAAAAATTCAGCTCGAAAAATACATTTTTCAAATTTCTGGAGATTTGAATTTCATGATAAATTAGGAATAATACGGAAATAAAGCAATATTGAAAAATTGAGAAAAACAATTTTGGCGAGACAAGTGACAAGTCGCTGACATTTTTCTCAATTTTTTCGAAAACCGCTTATTCTACAAAAAAAAGTAATATGACATAAAAGACGCAGAACGTGCAGGTCTACAGATTTCGTTAAACACATTTTTCGATTGGGTAAATAGTTTAAAAGACATTCGAGAAAAACGATTTTAGATGTAAACGATATTTATGATGTAGATTATTTTAGTACCGAATCATTGTCGACCTGACACGATTTTTTCTCAGTCGCTCTATCGTCTTGTAGTGCCACATTAGAAGATAAGCAACACTAAAAAATGAGCTTATCATTCAATTAGGAGAAAAAATTAATTTACATATCTCCCTCGCACTTTCACTTATGAAAAAGAACTATTAGATTATACTGTCCCCCTTGTCGTCGTGTAGTTCATCCGATGCTTTTACCGCACAGCTGTGTCACACAGATGGGCAGCTTTAAGTGTCCCGCCCTGTATTATCTTGTCACCGTGTATGTATTACCTTATCGCTGCATGTATAACGAATTGCGAGCAACTATTTTTATATTCGTTAAGAGGCGCTTTAAAATAAATTATTATTTAACGATGTCACTGTGATTAGTATACTGTGACCTTGGCACAACCTTGACAGTAAGGTCTCAAGCTTTACTGTCAAGGACATGTCATCCACATGGGATGGGATTCCCAACCTCGCTCTCTAGGTTACACTATGCACTGTTTCCTCTATTCTGCTCGACAAAAAATCACGAAAAAATTCCTCAACATTGTACTTGATAACATACATGACGGTGAATTATTTCAGAATTTTTGGTTGCAAGACCGATTTTTTCAAAAATTCGGAAGTTTTCAGTATGCCGGAGAATCGGCGATTTTATGCTTCCGTATTTTTTAAAAATCGATTTCGCAACCAAAAATTCTGTAATAATTCACTGTTACGCATGCTATTGAATAGAATGTTCATGAATTTTTTCGTAATTTTTTCTTCACCGGAACCGAAGAAATAGAGCATAGTCCAACCCAAATGTAGAGTTTCGGACCCTGTCACAGTTTTATGGTTCCGGATTTTTTAAAAATCGATTTCGCGACCAAAAATTCTGTAATAATTCACTGTTACGCATGCTATTGAATAGAATGTTCATGAATTTTTTCGTAACTTTTTCTTGAGCGGAACAGAAGAAATAAAGCTTAGTGTAACCCAGAGAATGAGGTTTGGAGATCCTATCAGAATTGTAGGCTTTCGGATTTGTTAAGAAATTCATTTTGCAACCAAAAATTCTGAAAAAATTCACAGTTGTGTGTGCCACTGGGTAGAATGTTCGCGATTTTTTTCGTAATTTTTTGCCGACTTTAACCGGGGGCCTTGTTGCCCCCCTCCCCCAAAATTAAATCCTGAGTGCGCCACTGGAACGGTGTATCGCCGAAAATGGCGCACGTGACGTAGATTGTTCGCTCGACGTAGGATTGTTTCGCGTGGAATCGATTTCACTTTCGCCGCTCTCGAGGAGTGTCAGAGAATTTGTTTGCGATTGCAGCAGTGTTATAATGGAATATAAAACTGAGATTGCTGTATCTGTGCTTGTAGATTACGGCCACGCACGATAAGCCGTTTCTCAGTCGAAGGTTATCATCCGGCTGGTAATTATGGGTACTGTTCAATCATTCATTAACCGTCTCGTAAATCGCTGCGCGCGGACCGACGCGTGTTGTTCTTTTCGAGAAAAATTGTGAAAAAACAAATTCGACAAAATATATTTCAATACTTGCCCGGATCTTTCGAGGTAGCCACTCGATTTATGTGAAATAACATTTTCGTGAATGATTTCAATGATTTCAATAATTCGAACAAAAAAAGATAGTGTTTATCTGATACTACTTGATAATAATCTAGATAACAAGTCAAGTTGGTCGAATGATAGTCGTAAAGACGTTTTCTGAACGTCTTGCGTTACAAAACTGTAAAGACGTCTTATTTCAGACGTCCAGAAGATGTCATGTTATTGTATGTGTTGTTTTTGACGTTAACTATCGAATTTCAAGTTTATTTATTTATTTTCGCCGATCATTTTGTGTGTGTGTGTGTGAAAATTAGTTATCGAAGAATGACACTTGTTAAATTGATTTGTAAAATTTGAAAATTTCTCGCGCATTGAAATGTTCCGTAAGAATGTTAGAAAAAATGGAATTTTTCATTTTTGCGGAAGGATTTTCTAGCTGTTTAAATAAAGGGAACAGATGATTTAACAAAAAGAAATTTTATTGAAGATTTGCTTTGTTCGAATATGTGTGCAATTTGCAAAGCAGTGTATCGATCAAGTGAGTTTTTCGTTATCAGTGACTAATTGTAAATATTTTCCTGTTTATATGCGGGAAGCCTTTCGAAAGAGTATATCGCATGATATGTACCTAGGGTAAATGTACCTATTACTGCGGGTAGTGAGGTTGCAGATTCTATCACAATTTTATGATTCAGGATCTTTTTAAAAATCGACGTTGCAACCAAAAATTCTGAAATAATTCACAGTTGTGTGTGACACTAGGTAGAATGTTCATGAATTTTTTCGTAATTTTTTGTCGACCAGAAAGCGTCCAAATATTATTGTTAGTCACTGTCTACAGAATGACATACGATTCCGTTACACCTAGATCGTTTATTCGATAAACTGCGATTTTGTCACGTCAAGCAAATGGAAAAATGCATTAGTATGCACACATAGATGAATCCACGTATTCGCGGCGCGTACGGTATTTCTGCGTAGGCGCGGATTAAACAGCGTTGGAGGAAAACATACTACAGGTGTGTGTATAATATATTTACCTTGGAAGTTGGCGGTCCTGGTTAAGCGACGTGCTTTTATCTCCTCCGCCACGTGTCCATCGAAGTAATCAATTCATCACACGAACTCAACTTGGGAGTTAACAGTTCTCTTCCTTTCTCTAGTTTAAATAATCCAACACTTTCCAATTGCCACTGTTTTTATTCCACAACGTTTTTCAATCTGTTCACAATTTTTTTACGAGAGAGTTTGTATACAAATATTCAATTTTAAAATATTTCAATTCAATGAAAAATATTTCATTGAATAATATTGAGTAATATTCGTTCACAATTTTTTTATCGGTTTGAATTCTCTTTTACTCGATCTAATAAAATTTCAATATTTAATTAAATAATATCCGATAATATTCGTTCACAATTTTTTTATTGGTTTGAATTTTCTTTTACTCGATCCAATAAAATTTCAATATTTAATTAAATAATATTAGATAATATCCGTTCACAATTTTTATAGGTTAGAATTTATATATATACAATTTATACTCGATCTCTAATAAAATTTCAATATTTAATTAAATAACATACGTTCACAATTTTTATTGTTTTGAATTTTCTTTTACTCGATCTTATAAAAAATTTCAACATTCCATCAAATCATATTTAATTCGTTCACAATTTTTATAGGTTAATTCCCGTTTTTCGAGTTTTATCAAACGCACCACACTTCAGCTTCTCACTTCAATATTTCCCCTTAATGTTTCCCCTTGTTCTACCAGTTCCACTTGCAAAGCTGATCGATAACAGCGCTCCGTTGGCCTGTACCTCTCCGTCGTCGAATTACCTTCGATTTCCGGACAGACTATCTGCGGAAGAAATGGTTTCCATGTGAAGAAAGTCTCATAAGCTTCAGGTTTTTCACGATATACTATACCGATGCAGCACGACAGATTTGATTTTTATTCTGGAGGAGGCGGAGCAAAACGGGGAGAGACAGACCTGTTGCGCGAGTAGCGGTCGGGTTTACGTTGTTTCCTCGATCGCGGACGTTCAGGAATGCGCGTGAGAGGTGAGTGAACGTGAGCTTCTATTTTTTCTCTCTCTTCGAAAGTTTTCGGCGGTTACGATTCTATAATACTTTCCCGCCGAACTAATCCGAGTGGGAATTATAGCGGTAATGTAATTGTCAGTAAATAGTGGGTGGTTGTGCAATTTTCAATTTCTGAAATTTATATTCGGATTTTACAGTCGACAGAATATATAGGAAAAATTACGAAAAAATTCATGAATATTCCACATAACGGCACACCTGACTGTGACTTATTTCAGAATTTTTGATCGCAACGTCGATTTTTAAAATTAAATCCGGAATCATAACATTGTGAAAGGATCCCCAACCCCACTATCCACGTTACGCTATGCTTTATTTCTTCTGTTCTGCTGAACAAAAAATTACGAAAAAATTCATGAACATTCCACATAACGGCACACATGACTGCGAATTATTTCAGAATTTTTGGTCGCAACGTCGATTTTTAAAAAAATCCGGAATCATAACATTGTGAAAGGATCCCCAACCCCTCTATCCAGGTTACGATATGCTTTATTTCTTCTGTTCTGCTAAACAAAAAATTACGAAAAATTCATGAACATTCCACATAACGGCACACATGACTGTGAATTATTTCAGAATTTTCGGCTTCGAAACCGATTTTTCAAAAATGAAATAAATTTTGAAATGCTGATAGGGGTGATGAAGACAATCGAGGTTTTTTCCCTTAATTTCTTTTACGCCCTTCAATTGAAAATTCTTTAAAAAATCGCGTACATACTACATAGCTAGCAGAACGCACATCTATAAATTTCTTCAGAATTTTCGGCTTCGAAAACGGATTGTAAAAAATAAAACAAACTTTGAAATGTCAATTTTTCAGAGTGGGGGCACAGTAGAACGTCCATGCGCCGTGCGCTGGCAACGTGGAAATGACACGTGGCCGGAGCTGCAGACTCGATGCGGGCCAGCAAAAGAACAAGCTCCGAGAGAGATTTTCTCTTCTCACCGTTCACTTCTCAGTCAGTTATACTGTTAAGTATAGTATAGCGTGATCGCTGTTGCGTCGCTGAATTTCTCAAAACTCGATAGTACGATTCCACTAACAATAAGTAATGGCTGCTGGAGATGATCGCAAGAGCATGAGCATGATCGATCTTATAGACGACTAGCTTTTGCCCGCGGCTTCGCTCGCACAGAAAACCGTTTAATGCCCTCGGAAATTGATATTGTTTCTCCATATAAAACCTTTTAACCCCCCATTCACCCCTATAGAGTTTTAATTTTATGTCATGCCGCAATCTTAGATTTCAAAACCCCTTTTTACCCCCTTAGGGGTTGAATTTTTTAAAATGCCGAAATAGGTGTTTGATTAATTATATCAAAGAGCATTAAGACCAAGTACGAAGTAAATCCGACCACGAACAAAATATTCCTCATACAAACGTTGCAACCCCTTTTCACCCCCTTGGGGATTGAATTTCGAAATATCCTTTCTTATCCCTTGTATAGATCATAAGGGAAACCTCTGTGCAAAATTTCAGCTTTCTAAGTCCAAGGGTTTAGCCTGGGCGTTGATAGGTGAGTCAGGACTTCGCTTTTATATATATAGATTATGTATAGGGTGTCACATAATTATTTAGTCGAAAATGACATAACGAACTAGTTTCATTTTTTAAAATTCGGTTTCGAAGCTGAAAATGCTGAAATAATTCACAGACGTCTGTGTTATTAGGTAGAATGTTCATGAATTTTTTCGTAATTTTTTGTCGACCGGAACAGAAGGAATAAACAATAGTGTAATCCAGTTAGTGAGGTTGGGGGTCCTATCACAATGTTATGATTCCGGATTTTTTTCAAAATCGACGCTGCGACCGGAAATTCTGAAAAAATTTACAGACGTCTGCGAAATTAGGTAGAACGTTCATGAATTTTTTCGTAATTTTTTGTCGACCGGAACAGAAGAAATAAATCATAGTGTAACCCATTTAATGAGGTTAGGAATCCTATCACAATGTTGATCTTCCTGATTTTTTAAAAATCAATTTCGCAACCAAAAATTCTGAAAAAATTCACAGTCGTGTGTGCTACCAGGTAGTACGCTCCTGAATTTTTTCGTAATTTCTCCGACATTTACCATGCCACTAAAAATCAAATTTCACTCAATTCCACTTTTTTCGAATTCACTTAGAAAAATTGAAAATTCCACAAACCCCCGCGTTTTGCAGGGGGTTTCTTGTGTCATTTTCGAATAAATCGTGGGTGCGGGCATATAATTTCGTGAAACCCTGTATAGGGGGATTCCTGTCGCCCGTATCGAGGAACGCAACAAGTTGACTCAGCTTGCAATCGAGCAGAACGAGACCCGGCCGCGGCGAGGAAAAAGGGGAACGTAGCACGCGACGGAAACGCGTGTCCATTTCCCATTTCCATCGAAGTTCTCGTGTGTTACGAGGTCACATCCGCGTGCAACGGACTGCATTCATTACGACGTGGGTTCTTACGCGTCAGACGTTGTCTATCCTCACGCCTTCCGACTGGGAAGTCGTCACGAATTTTCCGGATGAACGTACATTGACGTTTTGTAGAATAGAGATAGTCTTCCCGGTAAACAAAGATAGCGGGGCTGTCCATTATCGATCAGATCTGAGCTCGAAATGAGCGCAAAGCAAGCGAGAAATCTCGATGGAGAATTATTTCAGAATTTATGGTCGCAAAATCGATTTTTTAAAATTCCGGAATCATAAGATAGTGATAGGATCGCCAACCTCACTATCTAGGTCACACTAAGTTCCATTTCTTCAATTTCGCTCACCAAAAAATTCACGAACGTTCTGCCTAGTATCACAAATGACAATGAATTATTTCATAATTTTGTGGTCGCAACAATTTTTAAAAACACTCGGAATCATGAATTATGATAAGATCCCCTACCTCAATATTTAGGTTACACTATGCTTTATTTCTCCCGTTCTGGTCACCAAAAAATTCCCAAACATTCAACCTAGTGGCACACACAACTGTAAATTATTTCAGAATTTTCCATCTGCCGGTGTCCGTTCCATAAAACATTTCCCAACAACACTCTATCCTGCGCTCGTCTCCGCGGTAAACAAAGATAGCGATGCTCCCCCTATCAGATCTCAAACTCAAAAACAATCCCAAACCTCCCAACAAAATCTCGATAATCGTAAAAGAGCCACGTCGAACGCTCACGGACACGTTTTAATAAATCTTAATGAAATTAAATAAATAAATGCGCGAGCTGTCGTGCTGAATCCGATCTCTGAATGCGCTATAGTGTGTTATGTACCGTTAATTGTGCCCGATTTGATCCGATCGAGCTCCACAACAAGATGTTCTTTCAAATTCCCATCTCGCACAGCTGTAGATTAATCAACAAATTTACCCAGTGTAAATTTCAGGGATGTAACAATTTTGGGGGATGACAGGGGGAGGGGGAGAAACGAAGGGGAAAAACGAGGAGACACTTCACTGAAATTCCTGGTTCGACACAGGCCGCGTGGAGGAAAACGACGACGTTCGCACCGGCTCGACCAATCGGGATCGGTTGCGCGCGATACACTTGCCACAAAGTAGTCTCGGCTGACCGAGCGCCCGATCCGGACTGACTATAACTGTAAACGATCACTTGTCGCTGGCAGGCCTTCCCCCACTACGTGACGCGCAACGGAGCAAGCCCCACCAATGTTAATTTGTGTGCGGGGAGAGGTTGGAAGGGAGAGAGACTGTAGGCGGGGGGGCTACTGGATGGAAAAGAGACCGCGAGGTGCCGGGTTGGGATCGAGAAAAAATAACGAGAAAATTCATGAACATTCCGAGTAGTATCATACACAACTGTGAATTATTTCAGAATTTTTGGTTGCGAAATCGATTAAAAAAAAAATGCGAAACATAAGATTGTGATAGGGTCCTTAACTTCACTATCTGGGTTGGAGTATGATTTGTTTCTTCTGTTCTGGTCGACAAATAATTACCAAAAAATTCATGAATATTCCACATAACGGCACACCTGACTGTGAATTATTTCAGAATTTTCGGTTGCAGCGTCGGTTTTAAAATAAATCTGGAATCATAACATTGCGATAGGATCCTCAACCTCGCTATCTAGGTTACACTATACTTTATTTCTACTGTTCTGCTGAACAAACAAATACAAAAAAATTAATGAACATTCTACCTAGTAGCACACACAACTGTGAATTATTTCAGAATTTTCGGTTGGAAAATCGAGTTTTTAAAAAATCCGTAAATCTTTGGAGTACCAGAAAATCGGCAATCTTATGCTCTTATGCTCTCCCGGATTTTTTTAAATAAAAAATTGTGAAACAAGTCACTGTGATGTGTGTTATGTAGAACGTCGGGCCGGGTCGGGCCAGGTCGGTCCGTATCGGGCCGAGCGGTGCGGAGCAGCGATACAACGCGTCGCCGAAACGCGCGCGAGCTTCTGCTTTGCCAAACCAGTTCCTCCCGATGCGCTCCGTCACTTCCACCTTCGGCGGCTCCGATTCAGAAGCGTGTGTTCCACCTGCTCCCGCACCACACCACACCGCACCGCTTCGGACTGGAACGCAGTTGGATTGAGAAGGATCCAAAGAGAAGAAGTGTTTCTACCTTGAACCGCGCCTCGATGGAAATTGAACGCGGGTGGGATGCATTCGAGGAGAACGTCAGATGTGCCACGTAGTAAGAAAGTTTCGGGAACTGGTGGGTAACTGAGTGGTCTGTTTTATCATTGTGGGAGGTTGGTTTGGTGGGGGCTGGGAAAACGTTTTTGAGGTTTGGAGTTTTGAGGGGACATCAAGTGGGATTGTCATGTGTTGGGTTTAATAATGAATCTAATAATGAATTTAATAATAAGTTTAATTATTAACGAGGTACGGAAAATTTTCGGATGACTGATTAACGGGAAAACAGGACAAGTTGAGATTATGAATTTTGTAGTTTTGAAACCCGGTTTGTTTGGAGATTGTATTACGTCCTTGGTGTATACGTTTTTGTATGTCGTTGAATTTGATTTTTCAAGCTCCGTAACTTTTTCATGCTTTAAGTTTGAAATCACGAAAATTGGAGTTCGATGGAGAATCTTTTCTTTGGTGTTGTATTTAGTTCGTTGGATATTTTGATAAATAACAGAGATGCTGATAGAAATAACAAAGATACTGACACAAATTTGACAATATTTACAAAGATATTGACACAATGTTGACAACATTTACAACATTTACAAAGATATTTACAATATTCACAATAATTCTACAGAAAAAAAATATTTTCTAAAACCCAACTTTCGAAATTTCGAAGATGCGAACGGTTTTTTTTAACGATTTACACGGATAATATAGTTAAAAATGTATATGTATTTACGGCATACTACAATCTCAAAAATCGAAAATTCTCAATCTCAACTTGCCCCCCGTTTTCCCATCACATTCAATCGCCCTAAAATTTTGCATAGATTATTTCCTTGAGAATCCTCTCACAATCCAAGAGTAAATAAATATAAACTCCACTCTAGCGCGCTCACTTCTACGGACCGACCTCGATAGTTGTCCAAATCTGTTCCACTAATTAGAAATCACCATGCTTCGAGTAATTTTAACAAAATACATAATAAAAATACATATGTGATAAAAATACATAATAGAAATATTGTCAAAAGGGACAAATTTGCATTGGCACAGCAAACAGCCGCAAATGGAGAGCCAAGCAGAAAGTCGAGGCGTTGGTCGACATTTAAAAGTGACTTTACGGCGCGGCGCGCCGCCGTTACAAAAAGATCTGGTTCACGTCGTTCGGTAAAAAGCATTGAAATGCCGATACCGGCCGAGGTAGCCCGAGTGAAATGCGACATAGCGCGGAGTCGATAACAACGACATAGACCGGGATCAACAGGCAGGACTTTCACGTGTCCTTCGAGGCGGACTTATTCCTTCGAGGCGGACCGCACGACCGCACTGTGCTAAAGGTGTTTCTTATCGTTCTCATATACATATACACCGCACGCTATTGCCCGATACATATGTACAATGAAACGAAATCTTATCACTGTTATTACCAAACTGCGGATCTTTATTGCAATTTTCAATTTTCAACAAATTTTTCGTGGTAGTAAACTGTTTAAATCTGAAATATAAATGAAAACCGTACTAAATTCTGTCATATTTAATGTACTAGCATTTTTTGAGAATTTTGCAAAAGCCACAATTGCATTTGATTAAAAAATTTATTAACAAAATTATTCCTATCTACCGGTAATTATCGTAGTAATATATATTCAAAAGTTATGTATGTAATATATGTTCAAAAGTTATAACAAAATGTAAAAATTAGTTAAAAAATATTGTTCAACAAATGAAAGTGAATGTTTTTCTTTAAATATTTTCAGTGAAAATTTGATTGCATTATCTTTAATGGTTCAAAAGTTATAACAAAATTATTAGGAAAAATAGTTTGTAAACTTATATGAAGACAATTTTATTTTAGACAAAACAGTTTTAATGAAAATCGATTGAAAGATATTGTTTAACAAATGCAAAAAATATTTAATCATCTATGGTTAAAAGTGTATGTTTTTTAAATATTTTCAGTGCAAATTTTATTGCAATATCTCTAATGGTTCAGAAGTTATATAACTAAAAAGATTTTAATTATTGTAGATTATTATAGGAAAAAATAGTTTGTAAACTAATGTGCAAGCAATATTGTTTTTAACAAAACAGTATCAATGAAAACCGATTAAAAAATATTGTTTAACAAATGCAAAAAATATGTAATTACCTACAGTTCAACGTTTTCAGTGAAAATTCTCTAGTGGTTCAGGAGTTACAACAAAATGTGAAACAGAAAAATTGTTTTCATCCCTTGCAAAAAAAGACTTTGTTCTATTAAAAATAATATTCTTTTAATATTCTTAAAATTGTTCTAATTGGTCGAGTGGCAAAAAATGTGGAACGCTTCACGATTTTGCGTGTCATCCTTGCGCAGGGGCCATGCTAATCTTCTCTGTATCGTTCCAATTTTAGTATATGTACTGCCGAAGCAAGTACATCTGAAGACTTTCACGAGCTCTATATATACTTAGAGAAGACAAAGTGAGCACTAGCGAGAAAGCATACATATACATTCCTTTAGCCACCTAGCGGTCATCTTTCCAATGAAGCTGAATATACAGGGTGTCTCACCTGATTTTGACATCTTGATTTTCTCGCTATTGTTACTCGTAGCAAAAATTTTTTCAGCATAGGCTTGAATGGTATCGAGTGGAGCATATTTTGATGTTATTAGTTTTTTCGTTAGCGGACGCGTAAAGGTCATATAAAGGTTAACTTTTTTTTTTAAACGGAATGAGGTATTTTTGAATACATCAATCGATGCAGCTGGACATTCGTTATAAAAAAGTACTAACCTATGTATGTCGAAAAGTTAGTAGTTCAGGAGATATTTCAATTTAAAAAACTCTAAAATACCATTACTGTCGTACTAAGACGTTACTAATTTTTTAACGTTACTAACGTTACTATTAACGTTACTAACGTCTTAGTACGACAGTAATGGTATTTTAGAGTTTTTTAAATTGAAATATCTCCTGAACTACTAACTTTTCGACATACATAGGTTAGTACTTTTTTATAACGAATGTCCAGCTGCATCGATTGATGTATTCAAAAATACCTCATTCCATTTAAAAAAAAAAGTTAACCTTTATATGACCTTTACGCGTCCACTAACGAAAAAACTAATAACGTAATAACATCAAAATATGCTCCACTCGATACCATTCAAGCCTATGCTGAAAAATTTTTTGCTACGAGTAACAATAGCGAGAAAATCAAGATGTCAAAATCAGGTGAGACACCCTGTATATTAAGGATTCATATTATAAATTTCTCTAATTAAAAAAAAAAAAGAAATGGAAATATCCGTGTACGTATAATTAATATTTAATTAGAAATAGAAATATTATAATTCATTTTTATTCATAATTATTATTATAAATATTACAATTAAAATGAATAGGTACAATTTAAGGCAGCAGAAATATGTATTAGAAGCATTTTACAAAATACGATTATATTATCGTCAACCTAAATATGTATAAATTTCTATTTCAGTCCAGTTTGTTGCAATTTAGATGGAAAATTTTACGCTGTAATCGTTACTCTATACTATAAATGAAAAAATTCCACTTTAAGACAGCAGAAATATTAGAATTATAAACAAATTACAATTATGTTAAATTATTATTGAATATTATAGTAAACAATTATACAGAAATTTTTATTTCACTCCAGTTTGTGTTGCAGTTCAGAATTATAATTTAATTTAATTTAATTATAAATTTTTATTTTATTTTTTTTCATTTTATTATAATATGTGTATGTATATTCACAGAGTATCCGTACTTTCTTTGCGGAGAGAATGGAAAGCCAGTCTCACTCTCGATATGCGTATGCAAATTATATGTTTTGATAATTATACAAGGGAAATATACAGCAGGAAAAGTGAAAGTTAAAGGTTTAAAGACTGCAGAAACGGTTGCGCGGCACAGAAGAAAAGAATGATGCATTAAAAGCAGTCAGAAAACAAGGCTACCGACGTTTTTTGGTCGTAACGTGGATATCGTTCACTCGGAATTCATTTCGAGGAAAGTTTTAATGGGTCAAACGAAAAAAGGGTGTATCGATGAGATGGCGCAACAGTAATTGTTGCATTTACAATATAGTGGCCTATCAGCTCCAAAAATATATAAACGGAAAATCAGATCAGCTTCTTCTTCGAAAAATTCAATAATAACAATAATATATTCAAATAAAATCGTGTTTCTCGCATATCTTCGAAACTATGTACAGCATCGAAAAACATGTTAAACAAAAACTGTAGATCAGGACAGGCTGCGTCTTTTATGTTGTATCACCTTTTCTCGTAGAACAAGCGGTTTTCGAGAAAATTGACGAGTCGTTTGGCGGGACGGGCAAGGTAAACGATAACGTCACTGAAATTTTCATCAATTTTCTCGGAAACCGTTTATTCTACGAAGAAAAGTAACACAACATAAAAGATGCAGCCTGTCCAGATCTACAGGTTTTGTCTAACACATTTTTCGCTGCGATAAATAGTTTCGAAGATATTCGAGAAAAACTTGGCACAAACGTGGCCACGCCTCCTTCAATTCGACAAGGGAATGCGACTGACTCGGCTTCATTAGACCAGTTTCCTTAAGATATGATAATTCTATGCGAGTATTTCACGTAACGTTTACACTTTTACATCGGCCGAACCATGGTCTCGAACACGAATATACAGATTTTCGCGAACAAAAAGAAAGAAAAAAAAACTATACATATCACAGACTTTCGAATCGTGTCCCACGCGACGCGAATTACAAGTCGTATAAAAAGTAATGTTCTATTCATTGTTATGCATAACAGTGCTCTAATTCTACATTATAAAATACTGATGTATAGTGTACTTACAAAATCTTCTGTTCCTCCGAGTCGGATCCGTGCCATGTTATTATTTACTCGCGTGAACACACGTCCGAATAAATGTGCCTGTTTTTCGAAAACGCATAACACCACACTTCCACGCTATCGCTGAACACTGTAAACAGTGCGCAACTCGCTTTCCGAAATCGTGACAGCGAACGAGAAGAAGTTGCTTCGACCACAAACGAAATAGTTCCGCGATCTAAACGCGACTTCCGCGCTAAAACTCTGCCCTCCCATCGTACAACGTATTCGATCGCCGATCGCGGTTGAAACGAAAACAATCATTTCCAAGAAGATATCGCATGATTTTTCGAGAATCATCTGTGTCCCGTCGCGTGCCGCTTTTTCGAATTATTGGTGCGGGCACAAAGGCCCGATCACTGGCGGTATACACTGGTATACACTGAAAAGGGGATGCTAGAATTGCTACAGCCACGGTGCATTATACATACAGGTGTGCCGACTTAGCATCTCTGTAACGTTGACGTTTTGTGATACAGATGGGTAGTAATTCTCTGGCCGCCGCCAAACGGCGCACAGTGAGCAATTTGATCGAAACTCGATTCAAAATCAAAGAACTGTCGATAGAAATCAGGTAGAGCGATGAAATTTTTTTTAGATTAAAGCTGAAACATTGCAGAATATGGGAAAAATCGGGGGATTATGGTAAGAACGTTTTTCAACGTTGAGAAGATTCGTTAAACTTGCACAATTTCGAGAAAATTGTGGTTTTTCCAATACCACGCGCGGAAAAATTTTTTTTTGAACATGCTGTACTTCATTTCACGCTGATTTCAAATCTGGTCTCAAAATTTTTCTACGACCTCAGGATATTGCAAAATCGATTTCTTGAAATTCTACATGTTTAACGAATTTTCTCAAGGTTAAGAAACGTTCTTACCATAATCTCCCTATTCTTCCCATATTCCGCAATGTTTCAGCTTTAATTTAAAAAAAATTTCATCGCTCTACTTCATTTCTATCGAAAGTTCTTTGATTTTGAATCGAGTTTCGACCAAATTGCCCACTGTGCGGCGCATGGGTCGTAGCCTACGAACCAACGAGCGGACGTAAATTACAAATCACGCCATCGACGGCCGAAAACGATACGAAAAGGAATTTCCTTGATAAATAGTTGTCTACTCCTCGACCTAAAGTTTCCCCTGGTTTCCCCAGCGAAATCCACCCCGAGAAAAGCGAGGTGACCATCTCGGAACTATTTTGATCGTGGCTGGAGTAACTTGTTCGTGCTTGTTCGCGTTCGCTGTCACGATTTCGGAAAGTATGTTTTGCGCAGTGTTTAGCAATTCGGTGGAAGTGTGATGTTCCGTGCTTCATTATTATTAAGACGTACTCGCGTAAATGGCAGAACGCTGTGGATCCAGACGAAGTTTGTACTCACTACCGTCGTCTCTTTCGTCACGATCGATTCGCCGATCAATCGTTTTTTTATTCTACCAGAGATACCGATCACGGCTCAATTTCTCTTTAACTGGTTTCTCCTTTCACCGTTTGTTTTTCGACCGGTACATTCGGAGCGATATTCTCGATCAGAGGATCGGACAATCTTAGAGTCGAGATGTGCGGTAATTATCAGGATTACAGTGATCGGCTTACGAGGAACTCGAGCATTTATCTTGTTCGCCGAGTGTCTTGCGATTTGAAGGTAATATTATCGTTTTAATGTGATTAAAACGTCTCTTACGGATATATTTTCTTTAATTTCTTCTGTTCCGCGAGACAAGAAATTACGAAAAAAGTTCGTGGATATTCTATCTATAGTGGCATGCGTGACTGTAAATTACGAAAATTACGAAAAAATTCACGAATGTTCTACGAGGTGGAACAAATAACAGTGAATTATTTCAGAATTTTCGGTCGCAGCGTTGATTTGAAAAAAAAATCCGGAATCATATAACATTGTGATAGGATCCCCACCTCACTATCTAAATAGGTTACGGTTACACTATTTATGCTTTATTTCCTCTTTTCTGCTCAGCCAAAAATTACGAAAAAATTCATGAACATTCTGCCTAATAACACAGACGTCTATGAATTTTTTCTGAATTATCAGTCGCAGCGTCGATTTTTCAAAAATCCGGAACATAAAATTGTGACAGGATCCCTAACCTCACTATCTAGGCTACACTAAATATCCTATATTTCTCGTTTTCTGCTCGACAAAATATTCCGGAAAAATTCATGAACATCCTTCCTAGTGGCACACCAGTCAGTGAATTATTTCAGAATCTTCGATTGCAAAATTAATTTGAAAAAAATCCATAGTCGTAAAAATTCGGATCTCGTTTTTCACGTAAACCAAGAACCAGGAAGTGACGCTCGGTTGCGTAATTTAATAGCTTCCGTGAAATGACGAAACAGTGAGATTTTAGTAGAGAACTGCGGTTATCATTATTACAAACAAATTATTGAGCGTGCGCATGTATTGTTCTTCGCGAGAGAGAACAGAGGATAATTCTGGTGTTCGTGTCTGGGCTCCTGTTCTCTTTTGTTCTCATAGATGCGGCGCGCGTTGTGAGAAAAAGGAATCCATCGAAATTACAGCCGGAAGTTCGTCACGATTCAAGCCACTTTCTCCTGTATCACGATCCGCGAATATAACACGGTTAACAAATATCGGCATTTCAAAAGTTGTTTTATTTTGTACAGATCGGTTTCGAAGCCAAAAATTCTGAAACAATTCACAGATGTCTATTCTAGTAGCCAGAATGTTCCTGATTTTTTTGAGAATTTTCAATTGAAGAAACTAAGAAAAATGATTTAAAAACCTGATTCTCGTCATCAGCCCATTACCATCCTTTCTGTCGACATACGGGGTTGAAAATTGGCACGAAGTATTTTGAAGAAAATTATTGCTTGACAATGATAACGTGATGGTTGAAGAAATTTTTCAGCCATTTTTTCTAGTAGTTTATCAGAAATTGAGACGGTTAATTGCGGATCTATTTGTTTTTTTTTGTCGATCGTCCTTCACAGTGAATTGTAGGTTTCATCATGATCGTAACAGCAAGATCTCGATATAACGGTACGCATAGACATTCCTGCCTGAATGAATCAGTCCCCTTGTCCGATTGTTGTCCATAGCCGCCGATGGCCAATGGCCACGCATCGGTCAAGGCCCTTCCTTCCCCTTTTTCTCTCCATCGTGCTTTGCCTCTCCCGATTCTCGCTCCACCTCTACCGCTGGCTTCCTTCACCTTCCCCGTTATTTATATACATTAATTATGCACTGTCCAACGCCAGTTATCCGAGATCTTGTCGATATCTTGTCATTTCTGACTTTTTTGCAAACGTATGGAAATGTGTATTCACTGCATTTGATTGGAATTTGTTCGACTCTCGCGTAAATTGTAAATCTATGTACAGTACCAATTAAGTTAATTACAGGTCAGACGTTTCTCCGCTCAACAAAAAATTATGAGATAATTCATGAACGTTGTATCTAGTGGTATACACAACTGTGAATCATTTCAGAATTTTTGGTTGCGAAATGGACTTTTAAAAAATTAGGAAGCATAAAATTGTAATAGGGTCCCCAACCTCACTGTCTGGGTTAGACTATGCTTGATTTCTTCTGTTCTGCTCAACAAAAAATTATGAAAAAATTCATGAACATTGTACCTAGTGGTGCACACAGCTGTGAATTATTTCAGAATTTCTGGTTGGAAACTCGATTTTTAAAAAATCGGAAACTACAAAATTGTGATTGGGTCCCCAACCATACTATGTATCTAGGTTACACCAAGTTCTATCTTTTCTGTTCTGCTCAGCCAAAAATTACGAAAAAATTCATGAACATTCAACCTAGTGACAGACGCGGTAGTGAATTATTTCAGAACTTTTTATACAGTGCATCGCAGTTGAAAAAAAATAATAGTCAATTGTTCCGATGTTTCTTTACATGTTTTGTAGGTGTATTATTCATGCTTTTGAAACGGACTGTAAGTGCACAGAGAGACATAGATAAGTTATATAGGCCAGGTTTCTGACACCGACAGGTGAAGCCTGCTGTTTTTCAAAAGCTACGGGTGAGCGATAATTGAAGCTATCGTCTAATTAACATTAGAATTAGGTACCCAGCAGTTAATTTACTGCTGTAGGTTTTCCTGCAGTATAATCGCGTCCCTAGTGTCTATATGCACAATTGAATAACAATTAGTTCTGTAGTCTTTGTGACAAGTTTCAAGTCGCTATCCCCACCACATAGGGTGAGCCCGGTTTTTTGAATTAATCTCCATTTCTTCTGTTCTACTCAATAGAAAATTACGAAAAAATTCATGAACATTCTACCTAATAGTATAGACGTCCGTGAATTTTTTCAGAATTTTTGGTCACAAAATCGATTTTTTAAAAATCCGGAAACATGAGACCGTGATAGCCAAATCTTATATCACACACACATCAAACGAATCAATATTATTATTATTTCCACAAATAACAGTGCTAAAAGAAAGTAAGTACATGTTCCTAACATTAAGCAATAACGTTTGAAAATAACATTTTCCCTGAAAACAGAGAAATACTTTTTGTCCAGTACATAGCTGTCGAATCATTACGACTTTTTCACTATCGAGGTCGTTCGGACTGTATGGCAGCTTGAATGACACGATACTAAAAATACGTGATTGGCTATTAAAGATTTATCAATGTCCTTCGGATTTCGAAAAAATAAACCCAAGGAAAAAATCACGAGTCACGACATCGTGAAATAATTCGTTGTTTTCTATGTCAGCGAAACAATAAAAGTATTAATGTCTCCAAGATAAGCGAGACACATTCTGCGCTTCCGACGAGAATCATTCAAATTCTGACAGAATGTTGTACCTGCCTAGAGAAATCTCTACGCGTGTGGGCGGATCACGTCACGTGACTGGTCCGCGGGGAAGCGTGGGGAACGGCGTCGTGGAGGGGGAAGAGCGGAGTTTACACAAAACAATCAAATTAATCAAATTCAATAATTTCTCTCATTCTCGTCGCAATTGAAAATTCTGAAAAAAATCAGATACATTCCACCTACTAGAATACACGTCGACGAATTTTTTCAGAATTTTCAGCATCGAAACCGATTTTTAAAAAAATAAAACAAATTTTATACAGTCTGCAAGGTAAACGATGGCTACATAAAATGTTAAGCTTTTTCTAATCTTGCGTTATCTATGTGTACGTACACAATGTTTTAACAGAGCAATAATATTGTACGATATTAGGCAATGATAAGATTGACTATTTACACAAAAGTTCAATTTATGTAATTTTCAAAGTTCCAATGTTAGGAATTCACTGATTCAAAAGTTATGGGCGTTTAAAGTTCAACGATTTCGCAGTTATATGATGATAAATGTTTGTCTTGTTGTAGTAATTCTGTTCCAAAATGGAAAAATTGTGTCTTTCAAACGCGAGAATTAAAAAATTGAACAATTTAACAAATACTGTTAGGGTCTATCCTCAAGATTAGCCCAGGATGGAGTCATTAAAATCAAAGATTGCAACGAGCTGTTAAAGATCCGACGTTTTCTATTTCAGATAAACGAGCCGAGCGCTCAGTTACTACGGTCGGTTGCCTACACCACTCATACCTACCTTGCATTACTTGTACTGTGGTCTAAAAATAATGTCAACAGGTATCGCACCCGTTTTAACGTTCTCATTTACACCTGTAACAGGGTTTCACCAACCACTCTTGAATAAGCAGATTTTTCCAAATAATTAATTATAATCTTATCAACGATATAATGGAAGATGAAAGGAATTCGTTGAAGTTTAAATATCGTGCGTATAATAAACTGACTAAACTACAGATTTCTCCGAATACATATAACGAGATATCGATTTTAGTGTCAATTAAATAAAATCTTGAAATACTGATGGATTATATTATTAGCTTGGTTGATTAGCGGCCGGGAATGTAAATTTACATAATGATGCACGGTTCGGTATAATCGAATGTAAACTGTTTTTTTATTTATCGAGGTACATAATGATTGCTCAATAATTAACTAGGTTCTTCCATTTGCACACGGTGTGTGATCCGATAAGTTAAAAATATCTTGCCGAGAGAGTTGTGGTTAACTATAATATAATATATATAATTATTATTATATTTATAACTGTAAATTATAATTACAACTACGTATATTGTAATTATACTTGCAACTATAAATTGTAATTGTAATTATAAAGTAATATTGATATGAAATATAATTGAAATAAAAATATAACATTGATTCGTTTGATATAATCAGATTTGGATTAACCTCACCATGAAGGACCACAAATTTTGGAGTTTTTTAAATGCAATTCCGTATATTTTGGCGAGAAAGTTCCGAAAATCCAAGTGTTAAAGTTAGGAGCCCACTGATTAAAACGTTATAGGTGTTTCAAGTTCAGCGAATTAAATTTCAACATGCGGGACCAAAAATGCTCAACTTTTCACCGAAAGAGATGCACAAGATTGTGTGACGCGCGCAATACGGAATAGCGATGAGACTGTGTACAGACTACAGACATTAGGACGCGTGCATGCAGATGCACCGGGACGATCGCGAGGAACGTTAGAATGCAGAGAAGAGGTGTGTACCGGCGAGTTAGCGCGTTTCGAGTTGAATTCTTGCCGAGTCAAAGGAACGCTGCAGGCAACGAGTCAGTACAGCGGACTCGGCGAGATCTTCCAGCGTGACATTAGGCACTTCAGTTCCAAAATGGTCCCATTACTGCGGAAAATGTACCTAAGACTGCGGATGCACGTTTTGCTGCGGTATTTTCTCCCAATCAGATTTAGTTCGGCGTGATCCTCCAACGTGACATTAGGCGCTTCAGTTACAAACTAGCTCCATGTACCTATTACTGCGGCAAATGTACCTATTACTGCGGAAAATGTACCTATTACTGCGGGTGTATGTTTTGCTGCGGTATTTTCCCTCAATCATATTTAGTTCGGCGTGATCCTCCAGCGTCACATTAGGCGCTTCAGTTACAAAATGGCTCCGTGTACCTATTACTGCGGCAAATGTACCTATTACCGCGGGCGTACGTTTTAATGCGGTATTTTTCCACGAATTAGATTAAAATGGGAGAATCTACCATTATGATAATTAAGACGAATTACTGATCACAAATTAACAACCAGACACGAGTGTTCGATTTCAGAGGAGGCGAACAATCCGTCTGCGGTTTCAACCGCGGTCTTACGTTAGAAAGTAGTTATTATTCGCCTCTTATGCGCGATTAAATATCAGAAAGATTATTACCGATATGCTCGTGGGCTCTCTTTTTCCACGTGCACAGCAGCGTGTGTCGACAGCTCTTGAAACTTGATACACACCTGTTTGCTATATCTAAACCAGACCAAAAATTCTGAAATAATTCACTGTCGTGCGTGCCATTAGGTAGAATGTTCATGAATTTTTTCGTAATTGTTTGTCGAGCAAGATAGAAGAAATAGAGCATAATTCATGGAACCATACTCAACCTGTAATTACCTCGACGTAGTAAACAAATCTGTTTACGAGTTATTTGCTGGAGAAAAAATAACGAAAAAATTGATGAACGTTCTACCTAATGGCACGCGTAACAGTGAATTATTTCAGAATTTTTCCTTGCAAAACTGATTTCTTAAAAATCGGGAAGCATGAAATTTCCGATTTACCGGTGCTCCGAAGACTCGCGGATTTTTCTGAAACTCTGTTTTGCAACGAAAAATTCTGAAATAATTCACTGTTATCTATGCTATCAAGTAGAATGTTCATGAATTTTTTCGTAACTTTTTCTCGAGCAGAACAGAACGAATAAATCATAGCGTAACCCAGATAGTGTGGTTGGAGAAGAAGAAGTAACACTAACCGTGGAGACGAAAGTGACACTATGCGAGGTAAGACTGTATATGTATTGGATTATGAATGATCGGTCTATAATAAGCGGCGTTTACCAGCGTGTTCCCGGTGGTTGCAGTAACGGCGTTACAATTTTGTAACTGCTTCGACCTTTTCCCACTTTCTCTCGAACCGCTCGCAGCGGTGCGAGTGGAAAGGACAAACATGTCACTGACAGTGTGCTGCCAGGACACGTACGGCCTTGCCGAGGAAAGTTAACCACCAGCTCCACCACGCCCTACTCTGGCATTCCATGGCAATAGCGCACACGCACCCACACGTGCCTGCCTGCCTGTCCGTGCCACTCTCTACGCTACTTCTCCCTTCTACACATTCAACGCCTGTTGAAAAAATTCATGAACATTGTACAAGGGTGAGCAAATAACAGCGAATTATTTTAGAATTTTCGGCTGCCGCGTAGATTTTGAAAAAAATCCGGAACATAAACTTGCGACAGTATCCCCAACCTCGCTATCTCGGTTAGACTACACACGAATTATGCTTTGTTTCTTCTATTCCGCTCGACAAACAATTATGAAAAAATTCACGAACGTTCTAATTAATAGCATACATAACGGTGAATTATTTCAGAATTTTTCGTTGCGAAATGGAGTCTAGAAAAAATCCGCGAGTCTTCGGAGCACCGGTAAATCGGCAATTTCATGCTTCCAGATTTTTGGAAAATCAGTTTTGCAACGAAAAATTCTGAAATAATTCACTGTTGCGCGTGCTATTAGGCACAATGTTCATGAATTTTTTCGGAATTTTGAGCAAAGTTTGAAAGGTAGAAAAAAATATTTATTGCAAGAACAATGTTCCGTTACCTGTCCAATGTATCTTAAAGTTTCAAGATTTTTTTCTCGTTTGTGTTAGGGAACGCGTTGAGATGAAAAAAAATACGGGAATAGTCGGGTTTGCCTCCTGCATTTCGTAGATTTTTTTCGGAATTGTGCGCGGATTATGAAGGGTAGAAAAAAAACATTTATTAGGGTTGGGTATACTGTGTTCACCCTGTAAATACTTCTGTTTACGATATTTTTGATCGACAAACAATTACGAAAAAATTCATGAACATTCCACCTAGTGGCACACACAACACCGAATTATTTCAGAATTTTCGGTTGCAAAATCATTTCTTTTTTTTAAATCCGGAAGCGTAAAATTGAGATTATTTGCTTGACATCTCTTTGCCGTTCACGCGCTGTCCCTCTTTATGTTCGGCAAACTTCGAAAAACGTGGTAACCCGATTTGCATTGGCTCCAATTATTTTTGTTATTCGAGCACGTTAGTTCCGTTAGAAAGTGAATGTCAAAGGTTCGCGTTATATTTCACAGCGCGAGGCGAGATAAGAAACGATGGCCTCGACTTGTTACATTTTTCTTTCTCCGGCAACTCAGTTTAAAACAGTGGTTCATATGAGAAACTAATAGCCATTAGATTTACGACTCGCGACCGGACTATCGTAATTATACGCGTGCAAACACCGTGCAGAGATTGTTATCATAGCGTTGCGTTTCCCCGGTGATAGTAACCGTCCAAGATAAAATGTTTCACGAATTTTAATCACCTACTCGTTATCACGCTCACTGACAAAACATTATCGTGCTTGGCTTCCAGGTGACCGCGTATATATAATGTGCATTTTCGTCCTTGTAGCTAAAATAAATACTACATTGAAATGTTGTGAATGTAAAACAAAAATCTGTTTTATTTTTCAAAAATCGCTTTCGAATCTGAAAATTCTGAAAAAATTCATAGACGTGCATCGTAACATCTAGAACGTGCCTGATTTTTTTCAGAATTTTCCCATCGTAATTTCCACAATGGCGAACAGTTGAAAGATGAAAAATGTTCTTTTCACTGGTCTCAATAAATTGTAATAACCGGGCAGATCCTTAATACGCGACTAGATTAATGTTCCCCGTAGAGCTAGACGGCTACAGGCGATTAGAGATCTTGAAATTACAGTAGACGAAGCGTTGCTCAACCAATGGAGACGCAATACTCACCTTGCACTGTCTAGGATTACCTAGTCGATTTCGATCGTTGTCTGCTATGAAATCGAGGTATCGATTTTTACGTGTTCCCCGTTTGCTCCGCGTGTCTGTCACGCGCTGGTTAAAAGACTGGATGGATTAATTTAATACTATCGATCGTACGATCGAGATTCAACTCGACTTTTTCCTCCAAGTATTAATATGTCCTTCACAATGTTGGATTGTTGAAAAGAAGATTAAAGCTGTGCAGATAACTGTGAAGATCGATTTTCGTGAGAATCGATTTTGCCGAAAGAATGCCGAAAATCCGAGTTTCAATGTTGGGGTCCACTGGTTCAAAAGTTATGGGTGTTTAAAGTTCGGCGAATTAAACTTCACCATGCGGGACCAAAAGTTTTGGACTTTTTTAAATGCAATCCTGTAGATTTTGGCGAGGAAATTCTAAAAATCGAAGTTTCAATGTTAGGAATTCACTGGTCGAATAGTTATGGGTGTTTAAATTTCAGCGATTTTCACCGTTTTTGCGGTATCCTTGGTTTCGAGGAAGAAGGAGATTTTTGGGGCACCCGGTAGACTGCAGAGACTGTGCCGTCCGCATCTGCCGGATAGACTAACAGCAGACTATCCTCCTCGCAGGATCAGAATACTTTCTACTAGAACTATGCCTTTCTCGCGGTATTCAAGTCGAGGGAATCTCGGACCTGCGCAGGACAGACTCGTTCGATCCAGGCCAGGAGCCTGAAAAATCGTTTTGTAATTGAAATTCAATTGAATCGAGCCCGCCGGCATCTCGCACACATCCTGCGTTGCGAAAGTGTGCTATGATGGACAGATAGACAAGCGATCCACTCGAGAACTGTTCGTTTCGACCAGAAGTAAGAGCAACAGCGGTCGTTACTTTTGTACTCGACACTGTTTCTGCTATCATTAAGGCTCTTCCCAGCGAAAGTAACAGATCGTTCCTTTCGTATTTGTCCGTACAATGAGGAGCGAAAGTGGTGCTCTTCCAGGCAACATCCTCGAATTAAAATTATTATATTGTAGCAGCTGTGTAAAAGTTCCTCCGAACAAAATTTCAATTCTATATTTCCATCGGAGGAGGGGGGGGGGGGGGGGGGATCGAATTTTCTATTAAAATCGAAAAATCAGTTTTTCCCCTATTTTCCCCAGTTAACGATGTTTAGAAATTCTGAAAAAAATCTAACACATGCCGAGGACCCAAATACATAATGTGCAATTTATTTCAGATTTTTAACTTGAAATTCCTGCTTGTGGAAAATCAAAAACCTCGAACAAATCGAGAAAATGCAGATTTCTTCGTGTTTTTCATTTTTCACAAGCAGACTGTGCAACGGAATAATCGGAAAAAAATTCCTAACGTGTTGCTTGGTGTCCGAAGTGTGCCAGATTTTTCTCCGAATTTTTGAACATCGTTAACTAGGGAAAATAAGCGAATAAATGATTTTTCACAGGATAGGACAGACAGGATACGGTGGATACTTTGCTCTAGAATCTACTCTCGACGCTGTTGTGGGTGAGAGTCAGAAAACTGGGACTCGCGTACTCGGCAAGAATGCGGATGTAACGGGTGATCCGCATTTTCGTGCTTGTTCACATTCGCTTTACATCGACAAAATTAAAGAAACGTAAAGAATTCCGTTGAATTTTAAGATAATTAAAAAAATTCCAGTTAAAAGATAAATCCCTTGAAGTTCCGTTAAATGATTATAAAACTATCCTAACTAATTCTAAACTATTTAAACTGATTATATATAAAATTGTAGATTATTTATTGAACGATTTGCTGAGAAGTCGCAATGGTCGAGAATGAACAGGCCACTCTTAAATAGAGCAATGACCGTTTACCTGCCGAGCCAACGGGTGCTTGAACGACCGGTTGTAGAATGCTATCGTTCCGTTATTTTTATGAATGTTTCGATGAAATTTTTTCAGAAAGCTGTTCCAGTTACGGAAACAAATTTTTCTGTGGAATTTTCCGCTGTACAATTTTCTCACAAAAATCTTCGAATATTGTATGCAAAAGAAAAGAGAATTTTTATCGTTGTGGTGTCGTATACCAACATGGCGGTGCCCATAACACAAAACTGTCAGAATCGCTGAACTTTAAACGCTCATAACTGTTGAACCAGTGAATTCCTAACATTGGGACTTGGATTTCCGGCATTTCCTCGCCAAAATCTACAGGATCGCATTAAAAAAAGGCGAAAATTTTCGGTCCCGCATGGTGAGGCTGAATTCGCTGAACTTTGAAGACCCGTAATTTTTGAACCAGTGGATTCCTAACATTGAAACTTGGATTTTCGGCATCCCTCGCCAAAATTTGCAGGATTACATTCATAAAAGTGAAAAATTTCGGGTTCCTTCAGGTGAAGCTATGACTTCTATAACTATGAATTCACATTATTCGTATATGTATAAGTACACATAGTGTGTAATTAAATTGTACTGTTAATTGTGATACAGGAAAATCTGGAAGACATCTCTGTGTTTTCCAGATGTATTTGGGCATGCGAGCTGTACCTCCTGCATGAACACGTGGTTCCAAGAAGGGAATAAAAGTTATGTAAACAAAGCGCCCGTACGTAACACTAGATTAATTATTATTGTGCATCTCGTATTATCAATAAATAGAGCAGACATTGCAAAATGAAAGCAAATAGAAATCTTGTCGGTTTCGTATCTCGATGCAATTAACTTTCAGTCCGAAAGAAATCCGAAAATGTCATAGCGACAGGTGGCTTTCTATGTGTATCATGAATGTGAAAGCCGGGAGCGAATGAGTGGGGGAAATGAGTGACTTTAAAAATCAAGAGGTCGATAAATCTCTATATAAACCTGTCCAGGTTGCGGTACGTAATCACCGCGCGAATGAAAGGTCCCGTGCAAGACAAGTTCCACCGTGTACCGTATCAATTTCGCGGAGCTTTCAATCGATCCGATACAAAATCGTAAAATCGTACTCTGTTTACCAGCTACCTGCTCAACAAAAAATTACGAAAAAATTCACGAACATTCTACCTACTAGCACGCGTAACAGTGAATTATTTCAGAATTTTTGGTTGCAAAATCCATTATTAAAAACTCCGGAATGTGATCCCCAACGTCACCATCACGATTCTCACACTTACCGAGACTCGATACCCCCGAGATAGTAACACTATGCGAGGGAAGTCTGTATTATTGGCATGGAATTGGCGTTTTTCAAGAATTTTTCAACGAAGCAGGACAGCAATTCACGTGTCGAAGATATCGAAAAACACGTGACAAGGTGTGACAAGGCTCGACGTATACGCAATCGCTAGACCTACACGCGTCTAAATTATGTGTCGTGGCGGGGACTGAACAGCAAGCGAAAAAAATTGAACGAGATTCGAGCACCGGTCGAGACCAGCAGCGATTGAAAGTTGCCGCAAATTTTTTTATTTATTAATTATATTCCCCGTCAAGGTCTCTTTACAACGTTCCATTCGAAAACGAGTCCCGCCAGGTGCGAGAACGACCGCCTTACACAGTGGTCGATTCTTTCAAAAAAAGGGACGGAAATGTAAACGTTTCTTCTGTTCTGCTGAGCGAAAAATTACGAAAAAATTCATGAACATTCCACATAACGGCACGCATGACTGTGAATTATTTCAGAATTTTTGGTAGCCGCGTCGAGTTTTAGAAAATCAGGAAGCATAAGATTGTGATAGGATCCCCGACCTCACTATATAGGTTACACTTTGCTCTATTTCTTCTGTTCTGGTCAACAAAAAATTACGAAAAAATTCATAAACATTCCACACAACGGCACACATGACTGTGAATTCGTTCAGAATTTTCTGTCGTAACGTCGATGTTTTAAAAAATCCGTAAGTCTTCAGAGTACCGGAAAATCGGCAATTTTATGCTTCCGGATTTTTTAAATAATGGACCTTGCAACTAAAAATTCTGAAATAATTCACTGTTGTCTGTTCCCTCTTGTAGAACGCCCATAAATTTTTTCGTATCATTTTCTCGAGCAGAACAGAAGAAATAAATCATGTTGTAACCCAGATAGTGAGGTTGGTTACATTGTAGCACGGATAAAAATGTAACACTAACCGTAGAGACGAAAGTTACACTATGCGAGGGAAGAACTGTATTGGAATTAGTTTCTCATCAATTTTAGTAGAAATTTCATCGGGATTTCTCTTATGGTGCTGGAATTATAGTGAAATGTCACGAAATTTCTCGATCCACTGTGCGACGTGATCGCTTATACATTTACAGAATGCATGGCCCACGCGGATGGAGATGTGCAACGAGTATGGCGAAGAACTGGATCCCAGTCGCAAAAATAGAATAGAAGGGATTGCACAGTATCATGCCAACCAACGTCGACGTGACATACAACGAGGATGGTACAATCATTTGTTTATACCATACTACACGAAACTATACAGGGTGTCTCAAAATTCTTTCAACATCCGGAAATGGGAATATATAATATTAGTATATATATATATATATATATATATATATAATATTATTATTAAATTAAATAAATTATAATATTATTGTATAATGTTATAATTTATTTACTAAATTATATTCGTCTCCGCATATTTTTGTGGCCGACTGTATATCGTTGACTTTCATCGATGTGATTTTAAACTTATTTCTGCCTTTCATTTTCTTCTCGTTTGAGCGATAGCGTTCTCCCGACACGATCCGAGTGAAAGGAGTCGTTCGCGTCAGCGCGAGATTTCACGAGAGGGCGTTCAATTAGTTATATCGCGAAATGTTCATATTATATGAATCATATAAAATCTCACATTCCAGTGATTATCACTACATCAGTTTTACAACTTTCCCGTTTCACTTTCTTCTACCAATACCGTTATTTTCGTTTCTAAAAAATCAGTTTCGGAGCTGAAACTTCCTGGAGCTGTGCATTCTGATATCTAGAATGTGCCTGATTTTTTTCAGAATTTTCAATTCAACCAGATAAAAGAAATTAGGGGAGAACCTGATTTTCTTCGTCACCCCCATCGGCATTTCAAAATTTGTTTTATATTTTTTAAAATTTGAATTCGAAGCTAAAAATTCTAAAAAAATCAAAGATGTGTATCCTAGTAGGTGGAAGGTACCTGATTTTTTTCATAATTTTCACACAATTGGTACAAAGTATTTTCTTTGGATAAGCTATATGTATATGTATTGTTCTGGGGTGGTTCTGAATGAAGGTGTATAGTTACTACTAAATCAATACATCGGACACATAAACGGTGTTTCGGACGAGGAAATGTTCGACAGGAAAAATTAAACAGAAAATATACTGTCTTTAAATTAATAAATATTATTTTAAATATTTGTATTGAGATATTTCTAAACCGAATAGCTATATTCAGTGTTAATCTAATTTAATATTAATTCGTTAAGGAATTATTTGTAAAAGTATTAAAATTATTTGCAAAAGTATTGGAATTATTTGCTAAAGTATTAAAATTATTTTTAAAAAGTATTAAAATGATGTACAAAGGTATTAAAATTATTTTTAAAAAGTATTAAAATGATGTACAAAGGTATTAAAATGATTTGCAAAAGTATTAAAATGATCTATAAACGTATTAAAATGATTTGAGAAAGTATTAAAATTATTTGTTCATTATTTTGTCACGTAATATTCAAATTTGTAATTTTTCGGACACCTTCTCGACTTCTATTTTTGTAAAGACAAGAAGTGGAAATTGTAAGTGGACGAAACTTTTTATTATTTAAGAAAAAGAAATAAGAATAATGAGTTTTGTGAGGAGATACAAGGCAGGGGTTGATCTTGATTGGTCACCCTCGGAATACAAGCAGTCCACAAGGGATGAGCAGCCGTGGCCGAGTGGTTAAGGCGTCTGACTCGAAATCAGATTCCCTCTGGGAGCGTAGGTTCGAATCCTACCGGCTGCGAAAATTTTTTTTCTCCCCTTGTATTACAATACAAATTGAATTCATTCTTCCACCTTCTATCGTACTATAAAATAATCGCGGTCTAATAATATGAATGTGCCACTCTGAGAACTTCAATATACAATGAAATCGGCAATTTTAAGCTTTTGGATTCTTTAAAAAATCAATCTTACGATCAAAAATTTTGAATTGTGAAAAGATTTCAATTCAATTTGAATGACTTTCGAGATAAAAAGTGCAGGCTGCACAATTTCTCGTTTAATACTTTGAAAGGAAAAGTTCAACAATAAAGATTAATTGTGAGGATATCTTAGTATGTACTTACATTCTCTCCCCCTTGAAGAAAGCACGACACGTTGCCCTCGATCTCAGCTATCGATGTCGTCTTTGCTCATCAAGGTAGGCAACATTAGTCATCCAGGTAAGCAGCCACAAAATATTTTATACCCTTTTAGGGCTCTATATGTAACAGAAAGAATAAATTCATGTAATTTCGAACGAACGACCGTCGGAGACTAAATCCGAGTTAACAGAAAATAAATAGTTGAAGTTGAATATTTATGAAATGTTCATTAATGGTTTGGGAAAAAGATATTCATTAACATAGTTTAATTGGAAAGATAATTGTGTGCGTACGTGCGTGCGTGTGGTACTCACGTTCTCGTCCTCTCCTGCTTGAAGAAAGAACGGCGCGCTGTGTGCGTCCCGATCTCGATTGTTGAATAGTATCGATCTCGGCTGCAATATCGTTTTTGGAACGAATCTGTAACAGAAAGAAGAAATTCGTTAATTTCAATTGACCAATATAGTCGGAGACTGAATTCGAATTAATAATAAATAAATTATTCACCTTTTGAATAGAAAATCAAAATTCATTTCAACAGTAAAAATAACCTTGATGTCTATCGCACGACACGAATTCAAACACAATTGATCGTTACGACACAGGAGTAATTCAAGTTGAATATTTATTTATTGTTTAGTAATAGTTTGAGAAAATGATAAATAATACAGATTAATTGGACAGACAGTTGGTATTTACTCACGCTCACGTCCTCTCCTGTTTGAAGAAAGCACGACATCTTGATTTCGATTCTCGAATAGTATCGAGTAGTATCGATCTCTGCTGTCGATATGGTCTTTCGATCGATGGTTTCTTTTGCTCGGAATCTGTAACAGAAAGAGCAAACTCAGAATTCAATGCAATTCAATGCAATCAGAATTAATAATAAATAGACAAATCAATTTGAATAGAAAGTCAAAATTAACTTGAACGGAAATTAAACAAACTCGATTTCTATCGCACGACGCGAATTCAAATGCAATTGATTGTCACGATACAAGAGTAAATTATCGCGAAGAAGGTATAAATTGAAATCATTAAAAAATAAATAACTCGCTTGAATACATAATTAATTTTATAAGAAATTAAGGAAAATAATCTTGGTTTCCATCGAACGATGAAACATGATCATGTAACGGTTCCTGCTTTGCGTCCTAACCCAGACCAATCAGAGCGCACACGTGTTCCGGCTCGGAATTCTGATTGGTCCTCGTTTTTCTTGAATAACTCCTGAACGGAGCCTCGGGGAACATTTCCGAAATGGAAAAAGTTTCTTGGAGTCACCCGAAGAACCTTCCTGTTCAACGAAGTACCACATTTTTCTACTGATATATATACTATATATAGTATAGTATAGTATATATAACAGTGCATTTTTCTCACACAAATAATATATCGCACATTTTATGTACCACCCTGTATACGAACAATACCTTCATGGATTCAACAATATGGCACCGAGTGATCATTTTCGCGATTGACTTCTCCATTATTACAATTGTACGTTGTTGATTATTGATATCCACCGATACGACAACCATAAACAACGCGGAAAAGAATGATACATATGTATCTAGTGTACAGTGTACATATTAATGAATCCACGGTTCGTTAAGTAAGCGAAGCAGTTTAAGTCGGGCAGTTCTAACCTCGAACTTCTTCGTCCAGATTTCAGCCCAGTGTTTCCGTATTTTTAAACGGTAAAACAATTCATATACTTCGAACTAAATCTAACCCTTCTACTCTGTATTTTGCGTTATCGTTCACGAGCATGTGCGAAACGATAAATTTCTACTTTCTGTCTGTGGTAGTATGTGTGTACAGTCAGTCACATACAGTGAACCACGAAAGTATTTAAACGCACTCTGAAACAGTATTTTTCTAATTGTACCGAACGACCTGATGTTTCATCAGCAATTAGGAGCATTGGTTTACTAAATAATCTGCAGAAAAGATTTTCGAAAAATTACTTCGAAATTTTCTTCCATTTTAACTTGGTTTCCTTTAATTTAAACTTGAAATTTCTCTCGATGCAAAAATTGAGATTTGCTTCAATTTAATCTTGAAATTTCTCTCGATACAAAAATTGAAATTTCCCTAAATTTAAGCTTAAACTTTCCCTGAATTCGCAGCGAAATTTCTCTCGATGCAAATCTTGAAATTTTCCTCGACTTAATTTTGAAATTTCCCCGAATTCAAAACTTGAAATTTGAAGGAATTTCTTCCGACAAATGTCAACTTTACTTAATTGTTTGATCTCTTCCAGAATTACAAAAAAAAGGGAAGCACCGACACGATGAACGTCAACCCGAGAGTGTTCTTCGACGTGGAAGTAGGCGGACTTCCGATGGGCAGAGTAATTTTTGAACTATTCGCAGACGCGTGTCCAGTAACGTGTGAGAACTTTCGAGCCTTATGCACTGGAGAGAAAGGATTGGGCAAAACCACCAACAAACCGTTACACTACAAGGGAATCGTGTTCCACAGAGTGGTGAAGGATTTTATGATCCAGGGAGGAGACTTCTCAGTGGGCAACGGGACTGGAGGCGAGTCCATCTATGGAGGAACTTTTGCAGGTATAAAGCATTGATCCTGCGAAGAAATTATTGCAGTCCTCCCTCGCATACTGTTGCTATCTTGGATGTATAGTCTCAGAAAGTGTAGAGAAATGTAGAGTTCACTTTCTTTGAAGTTTGCCGAACATAGAGAAGGACAGCGAGTAAACAACATTGAGGGACCGATGGCAAGCAAATAATCTCAATTTTACGATTCCGGATTTTTTGAAAAATTTATTTTGCAACGGAAAATTCTGAAATAATTCAATGTCGTGTGTACCATTAGGTAGAACGTTCATGAATTTTTTCGTAATAGTTTGTCTCGCAGAACAGAAGAAATAAAACATAATTCGTGTGTAGTCTAACCCAGATAGCGAAGTTGGGGATCCCATCACAAGTTTATGTTCCGGATTTTTTTCAAAGTCGACGCTACAACCGAAAATTTTGAAAAAATTCACAGACGTCTGTGTCGTTGGGTAGAACCTTCATGAATTCTTTCGTAATTATTTCTCGGCCAGAACAGAAAAAATAAATCATAGTCTAACCCAGATGGTGAAGGTTGGTCGCACTGTAGCGCGATAAAAAAGTAATGCTTACCGTGGAGACGAAAATGACACTATCCGAGGGAAGACTGTATTTCATAAACAAAAGTACTTCATATACAAAAGAAATAAAATTCTTCTTTCAGATGAGAATTTCATAATAAAGCATAACAAATCGTTTCTGCTGTCGATGGCGAATCGAGGCAGAGACACAAATGGTTCGCAATTTTTCATGTGAGTATATATCGTCACCGGAGAACGTATTCCAGTTTGTTGTAACTTTGTCGAGAATGCGAAAAACTACTAATTCATTTCACACTGGATTAAAAAAAAAAGAGAGAGAGAAAGAGAATCGATGACTTGCGAGGAAGTTTTCACGAGAAAACAAAATTCGCATTGTTGTGTTTCGCATGCTGCCGATCGTCTCTCGTGCGTACGTTTTATTTTTCAATATTCCTACTGGCTGAAAATTTCTTTTTCTCTGCTGACAGATGTTTTCTTTGTCGACTGCGAAAGGTGAAGGTAATATATAGGAGTATTGATATATACATATATGTATATATCAATATATATATTGATTCTGACGTTTCAGTATGTTTGTTTTAAGAGGCAGGAGATAAAATGAGATCTTGGGTGTGTTGATATTAATATACGATAGTTTAGGCCTGTGCAGGGTGAGTCGCTAACTATAGCCAGCTACGATGACTCCGAGAGTACGATATTAATACAAAAGTTTTCAAGATAAAAGTAGTTTAAACATTTTACAGGTGTTCAAAGTAGAGCGGACCAAAAATTTTCGCCTTTATCTCGCGCGATTCCGTAGATTTCGACGAGGGGACGCCGAAATTCCAAGTTTCAACGTTCGGAATCCGCTGGTTAAAAAGTGATGGGTGTTTAAAGTTCAGCGAACCGAACTTCACCATGCAGGACAAAGAATTTTCAACTTATTCAAACGCGGTCCCGTAGATTTTGCCGAGGTACTGCCGAAAATCCATGTTTCAACGTTAGGAATCCGCTGGTTCAAAAGTGATGGGTAATTAAAGTTCAGCGAACCGAACTTCACCATGCGGGACCAAAAATTTTCGCCTTTATCTCGCGCGATTCCGTAGATTTTGCCGAGGTAATGCCGAAAATCCAAGTTTCAACGTTAGGCATCCACCGGCTCGAAAGTTACGAGTGTTTAAACTTGAACGATTTCGGCGGGCAAGGGCGCGGCTATATTGGTGCTTGCTCGGCCGGAAGTGTTTATTCGTCACCGCCAGGTTTAGTAAAAAACGGACCGCTGCGGCCCCTGTTGTCCGATGCAACATTCATCTCGAAAACTTTTCTACTACCATCGTACTCTCGAAGTTATCGTAGCTGGCTATAGTTAGCGCCTCGCCCTGTATAAATCAATGATGTTGTACGTTCGAAGAATAGTAGAAAGAATAGAAGTAAGAACGTCTCTGGAGGAATGAATAACTTAGCGATATTTCTGTGTAGTCATGAGGGAAGGGTCTGCACACCACTACTACAACACAATGACCAATGAAAGCTGGCTCTTTCTGTTCATCTCTCATCCCCTTAATCATATTTTGTTGTTGTAGTACAACACAACCAGCGCCTCACCTCGACAAGTAAGCCTAAATACATTATAAATAAATATAACAATATAAATAGATCTTTGAGAATTATAGTATATTATTGTAATTTATTATACTATAATGTTATAATTGATGTTTTACAGTGTCCATGTGGTTTTTGGAGAAGTAGTGTCTGGCCAGGAAATTGTCTCACATATTGAGGGACTCCCAGTAGATCGTATGTCTCGTCCGCTTCAAGATGCTAAGGTTGTAAATTGCGGAGAACTTGTTCTTAAAGTGAAAAGCAAAGGTGCGTCGAACTTTCATTTCATTTCAGGTACACCTTTTATCGTGCAACCAGAATTTTTGCACCTTCCCCCTAGAATATTTTTGTCTTTTTGGCATGCAATTGGTAGATTTGAAAGAGGAGATGTGAAAAATCCAAGTTTCGATCCTGTCGATGGTTCGAAAGTTATAATGGTTTGAAGTCGAGCGAATTTTATAGTGTTTTCGACAGGTGTTTCTGTAAATTGCTCGACTTTGGACGCTTATAACTTTCGGACAGTTGATCCTGTAGGATGGGAACTTGGATTTCTCACATCTCCTTTAGATCTGGTGAATAATATAGAGGAGAAAGGCGAAAATTTATAGGGGAATGAGGAAAAATTCTGGTTACGCGAGGGAAAGAGGAGTCGAGAGGTCATTAATACGCTACAAAATTATGATTCGCAGCGAAGAAACGCGAGATCAAAGAGAGTAGCTCGTCAGGCTCGGACTCCGACTCTTACGCGGAGAAGTCGAAGAAAAAGAAGAAGGCCAAGAAAAAGTATACACCCTGCGAATCATTTTAGACATCAAAAAACACTGTCCAACAAATTTCGACCTTTTTCTTGACGTTTCGATCTTCACTATGCTGATTCCGAATCTGTCCTCAATTTTTCCCCTGGTATATTTAAATCTAAATTCAACTCTAAACTTTAAATCGAAATTCAAATCTCAGAAACCGAATTTAAATCGAAATTTAAACTTCAAAATCAAATTCCTGAAAAATTCTAAGAGAAAAATTAGGAACAGCGCAAATGAGATCTCTGTAATAATCGCATAGTGAAAATCGAAACGTTTTTTCGCTGTTGGACAGTGAAATCAGCGATTTGGAGAAATAATGATTTTTGTTGATTTTACAGTAAAAAGAGGGCAAAGTCGGAAGACGGAGAGATTCATGATTCGAACGAGGATGATCTAGGGAAACCTCATCCGCTGGTATCAGTGACAAAAATTGATCCGGATGAGATTCCGGAAGTTCCAGCGAACAAATTCTTGTACAGAGCAGGGCCTACGAATAATGCGAATCAGAAAGAATTCAGGCAACATTACGGAAGAGATCGCGTACGATCGCACAGGAAAACTGGGCGTGTGTTTAAAGGGAGAGGGATTTTTGTAAGTATTTGTGTACGTTTTACGGTACACGGTATGTATGCTTTTTTTTTTGAAAATATTTTGAGGGATAGAAATCTATGTATTTAATCGAACTGCGAAGATAAATAGCTATGTATAATCAAATTTACAGCGATACCACACACCTTCGCGTAGTCGTTCGAGGAGCGTCACACCACCTCACTGGAAACAAGCTCAGAACCGTACGATTAAGCTACACGAATTTCAGGTGCATAGTTCTATGATTTTATAATTCTAATAATATTCATGACATTTACTTTCTTCGTAATCTGTAGACAGCGGATCTTCATGCATTTATGGCTGATGAAAATGTTGTGTGCTTTTTTTCGGTGTATTTTGTGGAGCAAATGTTACGAAAAAATTTATGAACGTTCTACCTAGTGGCACACACGACTGTGAATTATTTCAGAATTCTTGGCTGGAATGTTGATTTTTTAAAAAATCCGGAAGCATAACATTGCCGATTTTCCGGTACTCTGAAGACTTGCGGATTTTTTTAAACATCGACATTACGACAGAAAATTCTGAAAAAATTCACTGTTATGTATGTTATTAAGTAGAATGTTCATGAATTTTTTCATAATATTTTGTCGATCAGAACAGAAGAAAAGAGTATAATTCCGACTTGGAACTCGTCTCCTCTTGAAAGCTAGACGTTAACAGTTCCCTTTATACACACAACTATCTGTAACTATAATATACAATCTTGTACCGCAGAAACTGGAGAAAGAGCGTCTAAAAAAAGAAGAAGAGACGAAGAAACGCGAAGCAGACAGGCTCAAGAAGTTCACAGAGAACCCCGACGGGGAGAATCAACTCCTGGACAAGTTCGACACGGAGACCCGAGTCTCCGAAGAATTAGAAAACAAAGAAAACGACCAATTAGAAGAGAAATCCATCGAGAACAAAAACATTGATCAAGACCCAGAAAACCCGAACTCAAATTCCGACTTGAACAATTTGACAACAAAGGAAAAATTCGACGGGAAACACAACAATAAAAACGAGAAATCGCTTAAACGCGATTCTCATCGATCGTACGGCGATAGATCCTCGCGACGCAACTCCAGAGACAGAAGCAGAAAGCGCGGGAGCGGTAGATCTAGATCCCGCGATCGCAGAAGATCCAGAGACAGGGATTACGATCGTAGAAACAGTCGGGACAGGCGAAACAGGAGGAATTATTATCCTCGCAGAAGAGACTCTTACAGAATGAACAGACCGGGCAGAGAAAACTACAGATACTACGACAGACGCAACGATTACAGAAGAGCAAACAACTCGAACACCAATTACGAGACGGATAAGAACCGTAGGAAGAGCGACAACATGTCCGACTCGAACAATCAGCCGAAATTCAAGCGCCGCTCACGCTCGAGCAGCTCGAGCAGCCAGCACTCCAAAGACTAACTGATAACCTTATTGTACAGGGCGAGGCGCTAACTATACCCAGCTACGATAACTCCGAAAGTACGATGGTAGTAGAAAAGTTTTCGAGATGTTGCATCGGGCAACAGGGGCCGTTGCGAGAATATCTTTCAGCGTATTTGCTAAACCTGGCGGCGACGAATAAACACTTCCGGCCGAGCAAGCACCAATATAGCCGCGCTCTTGCCCGCCGAAATCGTTCAAGTTTAAACACTCGTAACTTTCGAGCCGGTGGATGCCTAACGTTGAAACTTGGATTTTCGGCATTACCTCGGCAAAATCTACGGGACCGCGTTTGAAAAAGTTGAAAATTTTTGGTCCACGCTGCTTTAAACACTTGTGAAATGTTTAAACTACTTTTGTCTCGAAAAGTTTTGTATTAATATCGTACTTTCGGAGTTATCGTTGGTGGAAATAGTTAGCGCCTTAACTTGCGGATCGTCCAGATCTACTTTGCTACCGATCGAATAACGTTCACACCGATATTTAAATCTAGGTTACGATTTATGGATAGTTCTGTGACAGTTTCTTTTTTCTTTCTTTCTACTTTTCGAGAGGATCAACGGTAATTGTGTCTTCTAACTGTATAGCATTATACTGTAAATTAAAGATACTTTTACTATAAGTCGATAATGGGACAATTTGCTTTTGAAAATTCACTTCATACCTGCTGAAATTTCTTTTTTCGGAAATTTTAGGAATGTAATTAAAATATTAGAGCTGTTCGGGTATTCCGTATCGATTGATGCTCGATTTGATTGGGTATTTGATGCCGAAAGATGTTTTAATTAATTCAGATTATTCGTTTCGTAAAATTGTGCGTTTCCCTGTAATTTAACAATTTTTTATCGAAGCATTATGTAAGAATTGAAAATTAAATGAAATCTATAATAAACATGCCTGTAAAGTTATTCTCACAAGCCGTTCATTATTTTATTGTATCTCATCTGCGAGGGTAGTTGTAGATGAAAATCGAAAAACCAGTATTCGCCCATTTTTCACGTTCAATGACAATTTAAAATTTCGAAAAAAATCTGAAACGTTTCGGATACTAAGCTACGTATTAGGAATTTTACTCAGATTTTTCCGTCGCAAAATCTGGCTGTAAAAATTGAAAACTGCAGATTTCGAATTTTCCAGATATTGTCGTAAGTATTATTACGTAGGCTGCTGTGCTATAATACTATAATACTCGGTAGTGGCGCTAACAGAGCCAACGCTATAGTAAATGCTTGTTGATATTCCAAACGAAAACAGTACAGTATCTGCGTCCCGGTTTATCACCGGCAGCAGATTCCAGTATCAAATACAAATTGCTTCCAACACGAAGTGACACAGAAACCTGTTTCGTTCGACGTTAAATAAATCAAAAATAAAATCTACAAGCTCAAACAAACATTCCCCAGTTCGTTCTGAATTTTCCAAGTAAGTGTATAACTGTGTATAACACGCGAAACACAAAACAGTTCTCTTGTTTTTAAATATAGATTTGGGACGGTTCTACACGAACCTTCTAACGTCTTCTTCGAATAAAGAACGTGTTCAGCTTCCGGTTCGTTTCTGTAAAATACAAGTAAAACTATCGTTTGAATTATGGGACTGAATCCGATGAGATGGAAGACCAGAAACGTGCTCTATTTAATACTAACGTTACTTAGCTTTTACATACTATTTATTTATAAGAAGAAGTATCATGCGAACTTCGAAGGGACTATACAGAACGCGGATCCCATTCACGTTTGGGAGTACGTAGCCGACTTCAGCAACATGAAGAAATTGAATCCGACGATGTGCGTGCGAAAACAATTATTTTCAATGTAAATATTAGGCTGCTGCGTGTGAAATGTCCGATTTTTAATAACGTCGGGCAAACATCTAAATAAATAAGTTACAATTACAAATATTCCCTGAATTACGAATCTCTTGATCGTATTACGGTGGAAATGGAATTTTTTGGTCGTTCGCGTTCTTCAATTGCAAGATATTTATATCATCTCAGTTTTTTAGCCTTCTTTAGCATCGATAAATCGCGCGTTGATTAATCGATTAATATTGACCAATCATCGCATAATGCTATTGTCAATATGTTACTTTTCCACCCGCACAAAAAGAATACTCGGTAATCAGATCGATCGGGATTGAAATAATTATTTAAAAGTAAATTAACCTTAAAAATGACGTATATTTAACTCGGACATTTCGTATGCGACAACCTAATATTTTCTACTATTTTTCGTTTATCTATTATATTTGTTATAGTATTTCTTTTTTGAATTTTAGAGAGGAGTTCAACGTGATCGCGGAAAGCGGTAATTACGATCATTGGAAATATTCGGTTGAGTATTCGGAACGTTTGAGTCACGTGCCGATTATTCGAAATATCGCGCAGGGCCATTATGCGATTCGACAGGATAATAACGGATACCTGATCACCTCGAAGCATAACACGTGCTTCTTCTCGAACTTCGGATGCTGTAAGTTCCGATTTTTGAAGCGACGACTTTGAAATTACGTAAACGTGAAAGTGTATTTACATTTGAAATTCTGATTTTCAGTGGAATCGATCTCGCAATTCAGATTCGATAGGGACGGAGCGAACGACACGAAATGCATCGAAACGGTGCAATACGAATGTCCGATTATATTTTCGGAATTGTGTTATAGGGAAGTGATGTACCAAAGAGAGGAGATTATGAGAAGATTGAAATTGGAATTTTCGGTGGCTGGAGCTAAGAACGAATCAAATTAATTTATCAACGTCGAATATAATTGTACTATGCTCTCTATATAACGTACGTTAAACTGTATTTTTAGAATGAATATACTATTTTTAATTTATTTATATTATTTATTGCAGTGCAAACAATATCTATCTATCTACAGGGTGTCCCAAAATTCGTGAAAATCCCGAAAGGGGGTGGTTCCTGAGACCATTTCAAGCGACATTTTCCTTTGCAAAAATGTTATCCGCGGCTTTGTTTACAAGTTATTAACGAAAAACACGGACCAATCAGAGCGCGACCTAGACGCGAGTTGGCACAGACGGCCAATAAACTCGCGTCTAGGTCGCGCTCTGATTGGTCCGTGTTTTTCGTTAATAACTCCTAAACAAAGCCGCAGATGACATTTTTGCAAAGGAAAATGTCGTTCAGGAAGCTCCCATTTCCGCCTGTTGAAGGAATTTTGGAACACCCTGTAGAAAGGCCTTCGATGGCGCACAATCATGGATATAGGAAGGATGTCGTTGCGGGATGGGCAACTTTTTAGGGGGGGACGAGGTAGATTGACGCCTAATTTTCATTGGCTGTATCCGGCGCAAGCGCAGTACGTCATTATGCATGCAGCGCCACGCATTGACACAGCGTTACATAACCTTTTAGTGCAGCCAGGAGCCAAAACGGAGAAATCGAGAAAAAGAAAATATAGATTTGCCGTTATCGAAAATTTATACAACTTTTCATTTTCTTCACTTTTCATTATTTAACAACGTTCATTATAATATTTGGAACATAATTCATATCACGAGTGTCATACTTTATTATAGAACAAAGGGTCAGAATCACTTTTCTAGTTTCAACTTGTCAGATAATGTGTAAGCAATCCGTAAAAATTGTTCATACTTGGCGGTACAGAGTATGCGCGGAAAAACCACCAATCAAATTCTGGCGTCAATTGGCCCTGCCTCCTCCGTAAAAGAGGACACCCCCCTTTCCCTATATTCCTAATTCCTAATAATTCCTATATCCATGGTACCATTGGTACCGGTACGATGAATGGTGCAGAATGGTGGCAGAATGGGAGAAATAGGGAATGGGGACTGGGGAATGGGAAAGTCTTCCCACTTTCTAGTATTTAGATTTAGCTACTCTTCAGTCTTCAGTCTTCAGTATGCTACCGACTGACTGCGACTGACGTTGCAGTATGATGTGCTAAATAGTCAAAACTATAATCTCGAACAACGGACAGTGTTTAGTCAAATTTTTTGAAGTTTCTTGTGATCTTTATATATATATATATACGTCGACACATATACACATATATATATAGAAATTATGTCGTCTCGAAATGGGTAATTTATCGACTGTGGTGAAGTTCAGTGCAGTGCTTTTCACCTGCTTTGTGGATTTTACTTGGGCGGAGAACGACTTACGAGGTAATATAAAAATTTACAAAGTAGACAGACACATATATACATACATACATACGTACATACGTTGCATACTTTATACATACTTTATAACACATCTACATACATACTGCGATCTCTCTGTATCATTTACACACGTGGTTTGCGTATGTGTATTTACACACGCGGTTACAAGCTGTTTGTTTTTTTTCGGAGTTTCTTGGACGCATAAATACAATTTGTCAACGATTATATCCACATTATTCCCTCGGACAATTAAATTCTTTCTCGATCAAAAATCTCTATCGTTATAATTCTCAAATAAATAATTTTCTAAATAATGTGTATATGTCATTCTCGATAGCATTATTGTCGATAGCAAATGTTACTACGGTTTTGTATTTATATTTTTATCGTTTCTCAATCAAAAATCTCATCATTAGAATTCTGAAATAATTTTCTAAATAATAATATAGCATTATCGATAGCATTATTTCGAGTAGCAAGTGTTTTATACTATAACAAGAGCTGTCTATATATTATTATTATTATTATTATTATTATTATTATTATTATTATTATTATTATTATATATCACTCTTTATATTCATTCACAAGGCGAATTTACAAATTACGACATTCGGTATTTATTTATTTACTTTACCCTATATACATATATTGAAGGATTTATACTCAGTAATAAATTATTTTTTAGATTAATAATAATAACTTACATTTGGTGCATTAAAAACAATAAATAATAAAAAAAATGAGGAAGCTTTTTTAGAAGAGATTTAAAGAATAAAATATTCTTTTATGTGTAAAGTAAATATAAATAAATACCGAACGTCGCAATTTGTATGAATTCATCATGTGAATGAATATAATAATATAAAGATTCGCCTGTTTCCTAATTATATCTGACTTCATTTGAACGTTAGTTAAATTACGGCGACCAATCATGGTCTGAATAAGACGAAGTGTAAGGAACAAGTGAAAGGAGAGTTAAATTGCTGGTCTGTCCGCGAGTTACGTTAGGTTAGAGTGTTAGAGAACGCTATGCTGCGTTTTATGACCCTGACCCAACCACGGAACACACACACACACACAACTGTAAATAGTGATAGGAGATTGAAACATATTTCAAGCTTGAAATAATAAAAGGATTTCGATAAATTCATATTCGATGTTTGATGGTTTTGATACTTCATGGTGGAATCGGATATTTTACTTTGATAGAGTTAGTTGATCGTCACGGATATATAGTATATATTATATATATACATATATATACATATATACAGAGTCGTGCGATCGGTCAGTAGGAGAACCTGATTTAGTTCAGTTTTTCGACCGATAGCTGGTGTGGTTCTTGAATTTTCTCTGACGAGTTCTTAGACTATGTACAGATCCGGGAGTAGACTCCCGGGTTCAGACAACATGCAGAGTTTCAGGAAAATTTCAAAATTTGTAAGTTAATTTTTATAGAAAACTAATTTAAGTTTTAAATTGAGGGTTTCAAGGTTAAATCGAGGAAACTTCCAGATTAAATTGAGGACAATTTCAAGTTTATAATTCAGGGAAATTTCAAGTTTAAATTGAGGGTAATTTCAAGTTTTGAATTCAGGGAAATTTCAAACTTTGAATTGAGGGAAATTTCAAGTTTAAATAGAGGGAAATTGCAAGTTTCAATTGAGGGAAATTTCTAGTTTAAATAGAGGGAAATTGCAAGTTTCGATTAACTTTAAAAATTACGATAAATTGTTATAATAAATTTGATGTGCTAATTTTTATAGAAGATTAATTTAAGATTTAATTATTATTAATTATTATATGTATTACTCATTTGGATTCTGTTGTGGTGGTCTCTGATTTGAGTATTCGGCAGCTCGAATTTGTCATGTTTGACTTGACTGATTATAACTCGATAACCGTCCATTATTGAGCTTTATTGTGCCCCTTATACATCTTTTGTTCAGTAGATCATAAGCTACAACATATGAAAAATCCAACTGATTTTACCAGAATAGATTTGAGGGAAATTTCAAGTTTAATTTTTATAGACAATCAACTTAAGATTTAACCCTTAAATGCACGATATTTTGTTTAAAGTTTCTATTTATCAAACATTACTAAATAAAAGAGTGTATATTAAGGGAAAAATAAGGGAAAAAATCACATCTTTATGAAAATATTTTTCATTACAAAGTTATCATATGTTGCCATATTTGAGGTTAGAAAATCTACGACGCATGAATGGCGCGGCACCGTATACAAAAATACATGTAGCGGTTTGTTGCCTAGATTGGCCTAGATGCTACAATGCGTAAAAAGCATCCAAACGTCGGGAAATTTCAAGTTTCTAAAAGGTAATCTATTATTACTCCATGATAAATTAGTAAAAAGAAATTGTATCATTGAAAACATCTCAGGACGACCTCGTATTCGAGCGGTTTTTACTCATATTATCTAACCGTACGGAATTCGTCCTCTTAACCCCTTAATTACGGGAATTGTCTGTAAACGACAAAGCACTCGCGGTTGTTTTCACGCTACGATGAATCATGCATCACCCGTAGTGACAAAATTTCATTCCAACGAACTTTCTTTTAAAGTATTCCGAATGTGTGTTACCTAGTACTAATAAATAAATTGTTGCGGTGGTCGCTCTAGAACTTTCATGTAAAATTTGCGTTTTTTCGATTTGCTCTCGAGGTTTTTGAAAACCAGTTCGACTTATTTTCCCCATCGAATGACAATTGAAAATTCTGAACAAGTATGACACATTTCGGATACTAAGAAACATATTAGGGATTTTTTCAGATTTTTCCGTTGCAAACTTTGCTTGTAAGAAATGGAAAACAAGAAAAAATCTGCATTTTCAATTTTTTGAGGTTTTTGATTTTTCTCGATCAGGATTTTCAATCCAAAAATCTGAAACCAATTGCGGAGTATGCACTCGGGTGTTTGACAGGTGTCAGATTTTTCTCAGAATTTTAAATTGAAAATCCTGCTTGTGAAATATTAAAAACCTCGAAAAGATCGCAAAAGTGCAGATTTTTGTGGTTTTTGATTTCTAACAAGCAGGATTTCCGACTTAAAAATCTGAAAAAGTTCATGAACAACAATGATGATGTATCGGCACTGTAACAATTTTAATATTAATTTTTTTGGCGACGCTTTCCAGTATTCCAGAGACATTCGCGGCGCGACGATTGGCAAAACGCCGACAATAAGAGAAAGTGTTGGTCGCATGATACGTTTTCCGGCAGACGAGAATATTTACGTTAGTTTTTATCCATTTGCAAAACAACGGTACCTGTTTTACGTGCATGAACATTGCACTTTGCGTTCGGAACGATTATTATTATTATCAATCCTTGCAAGACATTTAAATGATTACGCGATTCGGATGCATTCCCTCCATTAGAAAGTTTAGAGCGAATTACTTGCAAGACCGTACCCTTTCACTCGGAAAAATTCACTGGAGTCGACCAACGTGAGTTCACGTATATGATTGTATAATAGTGTGCACCTACAATTGCCAGATTTTCCGGATCCTCAAGAAAAATCAGTTTTTCCCATATTTCCCCTAGTTAACGATGTTTAGAAATTCTGAGAAAAATGTGACACATGTCCAGCACCCAAATACATACTCTGCAATTGATTTCAGAATTTACAATTGAAAATCCTGCTCGAGAAAAATCAAAAACCCCGAAAACATCGAAAAAATGCAGATTTCACGTGGAAGTTCTAGAGTGACAACATTTATATTTTTATAGCAACGATATATTGTTGTTATTATTGTTCATGAATTTTCTCAAAATTTCAAATTGAAAATCTTGTGAAAAATCAAAAACCTCGAGAAAATCTGCACTTTCGCGATCTTTCCGAGATTTTTGATTTTTCACGAGCAGGATTTTCAATTTAAAATTCTGAGAAAAATCTGACACCTGTCAAACACCCGAGTGCATACTCCGCAATTGGTTTCAGATTTTTAGATTGAAAATCCTGCTTGTGAAAAATCAAAAACCCCGAAAAAATCGAGGAAATGCAGATTTCTTCGTGTTTTTCATTTTTCACGAGCAGAGTTTGCAACAGAAAGATATGAAAAAAATCCCTAACATGTTTCGTAGTATCCGAAATGTGTCAGATTTTTTTCAAAATTTTCAAATCGTCCTTCAATGGGGAAAATGGCCGGAAAACTTGTTTTCAGAAAATACAATAAAACTTTTGTTTTATCAAACAATATATTTCTGAATAAACATTTCAATTTTTCAATGGATATAAATGGGCCAACAAGTTTAAATTAATCTTTAAAGATTAAGAAGATTAAGAGGAAAACAATTGTACGAAATGTACGCGTTGTAACAAAATGGCGGTCAACCGAATCGTACAAGAGGAAATTGTCATCTAATCTTCTGTGAGAACTTTTCACATACCCACGAGCAATCTGGGCTATTTAGAACGACAATCTGCATCGCTGGCAAAGCAGGAACCGTGTTCTCGCTTAAACGTTTCCTTATTGCGGAATCCGCTCTCGTTTCGCATCAAGTGGAGTCTCGTTAGTGACAATGGGAATTTCAAACAGCAGAAGAATACAACACGGCTTTGTTGCGGCCTTGTACGGTTAGGCGCACATATACATATTAAAGTTGAGCTAACCAGAAATTTTCACCTTTTTCTTGAGCCTGTAGATTTCGGCGAGCGAATAGCCGAAAATCCAAGTTTCAATGTTGGGAATTCACCGGTTCGAAAGTGAAGAGTGTTTAAACATGAGCGGACCAGAAATATTTGCCTTTTTCTTGCGCGATCCTGCGGATTTAGCTAACGAGAAAGCTGATATCTCTGTGAAAAGTTGATTGTCAAGGATGCTTCGCTTGTAAATCCATTCGTCGTTGCGCCGCCACCTCTCCGATTGCTACGACATTGAAATATGATGACATTGAAATGATATACGATATTGAAATATAACATATCCCTTGAAAGTTTTCGGCGGTCGTTCACGTGATATTCGCGAAAAACTTTTTCACCTTGACACCATGTTTTTCAAGGTCGAACAGTTTCTCGCGAATATCTCGTGAACGAAAGCCGCGAAGCGAAACTTTCAAGGGAAATGTTGTTCGGACACGATAACCTCGAGAATGTATCTAAGGTCGAACAGTTATTTACAGGTATTTAAAATTGAACGAGCCAAAATTGTTGCCTTTTTCCTGCACGATCCAGATATCGGCGAAAGGATGCCGATAATCCAATAAGTTTCGATTTTAGGAATTCACTCGTTCGAAAATTACGAGTGTTTTAAAGTTGAGCGAGAACGGAAGGAGGATCCGTCTAACAAATCCGTCTATCTTGTAAGATAGATAAAGTAGCCGCAAACATCCTTTCTGCGTGAAAAACGAAATGGTCACATCGAGTACAGTTAAGGTGCTCCACAATGGACACGACGATCTTGGCAATACTAGAATCGAGCTGGGAGAGCCTAGATTCGCAGAAGAAAACGGTACCCTGGAAAATGAAATAGGAGCGCTCCGTACCAGAAATTACCGTTCCCGCTTCCCTTTCTAATACCAGTTAATACAGCTACTGTTCAGTTAGAATTTATTCTTTTCCTATAGCTATGTAATCGGAAAAGTAAGTGTACTTTTCACGCGCATGCGCGACCAAAGCCAGGAACGTATCCACGTCCTATACATATATATATTCATTATCATTAGTGTTCATGAATTTTTTCCGATTTTTAAATTGAAAATTCTGCCCCCTAACAATCGAAAACCTCGAAAAAAATTCAAATTTTGCATGGAAGTTCTAGGGCGACCACATTTATATTTTCACAGGACCGATGTATTGTCGTAATTGTTGTTCATGGTTTTTTTCAGATTTTTAAATTGAAAATCCTGTCGTTTAAAAATAAAAAATTTTGTGATGAACGACAAAATCGTAATACAAATTTTCACTAGTATTTTATGTATAATTTAATTGAAAGAGCAACTGAATTATAAACTTGAAATTAATATATTCGAATATTTTCAATTTTCCATATCGCGAAACATATAAATACCTACAACCCAATCAACACAAAACAAGCAAGCATACACATAAATCCAAAATAGAACATACACAAGACATCGCACCACCTTTTCCACAGTTACAGAATGCGTCGAAGGACACGGAGGCTGTAAGCGATGCAGAGACAAGATCTGCGCGAGATGCGCAGTCCTCTTACATCGAGGAACCTGCGTCGATTCCTGCCCTCCAGGTCACATTGCTGACTGGTCGACCCGAGACGAATACATGGGCAGAATTTGCAAAGAAACTGGATATATGTTCGGATTCACCGGTAGTCAGGTAGCAGTCTTGGTAGGAGTCATCTCCGGAGCAACAATTTGCATCCTTATCATACTGTGCGGAGCTATAATCGTTCATCGCAAGAAGAGGAGGACTGCTAAGTTTATTCAACAGTTTCAGGACAGGTATGTTACGCATTCGTAACTCGCTGGAATCCTGTTGTTGCCGAGGAAAGCTGCTGTTCAAAAGTTTTCATCGTTAACGCTTCGACATGAAGCTCGATCAATGCGTAAACTGAAATTTTGTTCAAAATAGCAGCACTTCTCCTTGCGACCGCACAATCATAAATTGTGAAAAGGCAACGCTATATATTTTCACATGCGTTTCAGCTCGGAGCACAGAGAATTCCTGAAACACCTAGCGTTACTTCGAGGCGAAGGCAACACGTTCCTTTCAATGCTGAACGACACCAGAAGACAAGTTAGGGAATTGTATTATTCGGGGAACAATGGAGACGGAGCTGTTGGAATTCAAGCTTACAGGTACGACTTCGTATTAAATAGTTATATCATACATTATACTCTTAATTTTTATATTATACAATCTGCACAGGCCAGTTTTACGAGACCTGGCGAGGATACTAGTCCTCGTAAACAGAAGGGACGAAGAGATCCCCATTCCTCCGGACGACTGGCAAAGACTATTCTCCTGGGCGGAGAGACTTCTAAGGCGCTACAAGAGACACAGTTCTCCAGAGGTAATCTAAACAAAATTCTCTTCGATCTAAATCCTAATATCAACTAAAGACGAACCTCTATCTTTCACATTTCTGCTTCGCTCAAGTGAAACTCGAAACACATCGGTGAGTGATATACGTTAGAAATGTTTATTCTATTGATTCGCAATCTTCTAGAAGTTAGAAGAAATTATTTGGTTGGAATGAAAGTTCGTAGAATTACAAATGTACAATTTCAAATTATAAAAGGTTTGCGATAAATGTTCCGTTGTGTGTCGGAAGGTGGCGCAGCTGGTGACTTTCCTGCAAGAGCCGCCAGCAGCTCCTTCCACAGAGTCCAACGCAGCGCAGCAAGTGAAGATCTCGCAGTCTCCTCGACCGTACCAGCTGCGAACCGCTGCGACAAACCTGACTACGTTCCAAGCAAACATTCCGCTCACAACGTTCCAGGCCAGCGACAAATCCAGCATATCTCCGGCGAGTTCCAGCCTCGGATACCTGAAAGACAGTCCTCCGAGTTCCAGTCTCGGACAGAACAGCTCAAAGTTCAGTCCAAATGGGTCCAGCATCGGACAGAGAACTCCACTGGTCTTTGACAACCAAAAGCAGACTAAGTCTTCCAAAGCGCACCTCCAGGAACTCTCCGTTCCAACTTTCAACTGTTCTTTCTCCACCGGAGCTTCCACGGAGGAACACACTTGTGGAATGGGCCACTGCGAAAGCAACGGACTTGATCCGGAGTTGAATCCGCAGTGGGAGTTTCATGGTTCTATGGAGGCTGCGAATTATACTATTTTGTCGGACTGGTCACCTACTCGAGAGTATTTGATCGATGATTTTACGATCCTTGGGTTTCGACCACAGGATGAGATCACTACGGAATTGTAACTGTTTCACGAGATTTTCTTGGAAACAGACAGAAAAATCAGACGCAGCCTGTCCAGATCTACAGGTTTTGTTGAACATGTTTTTTTGATATAGTTGATAATTTAAGAGATATTCGAGGAAAACGATTTTACGAGCATTAGATTGATTATTTCGATGTTTGATCGTCTTCATAATCATATAGATTTATTTTATAATGACACCAAATAATTATAAGCGATTCATAGAATTATCATATTGATTTATCATTTCTATACACATTTAATCGTTACTATAAAGCATAAATTGCTGTACTAGTCAAATATCTCTTTTTCTTTTATACTGTAAACGTAAACGATATGTAATGTATATAACGCACACGCTCATGAAAAATTTCCAAAATATAAATTTTTAAAATATAATATGCAAAAAATACATATATATTTTTTGCATAATATATATGAAAAATTTGCCTAAATATATTTATTATTATATTATATACTTATGTCACAGCAACCTTTTGTCATTCGTAATATAATAAAAGCCGTGAAGATAGTTCGAAACATTATTGTATTCAAAGTATTTCTAATTTAATTATATTACCAAAAGGAGAGATGTCTTGAAAAATATTTTTTAGTCTGTTTACATTAATATATATATATATATATATATATATATATATATATATATATATATATATATATATATATATATATAGATAGGATGATTTTTACGAGATAATCGATATAATTATCTATCTTTATAAATTACAAATATAGATATATATATATATATTTGTGTGTACACACAGTACAGATTTTATTCAAAAGATATTTTGTTTAAATGTTAAATGCTGTGTAAATCTATCCTGGGATAGATCCTAAGATATATAGATATATTTTAGAACCGCGTAACGGGGTCCCGAAATAAGTATAAGTAATATTCAACATGCAGCATTTCCAAATGTATTCCTTCTTTGCGCAAAATGCACTAATCGTCGTATTATGTAATTATTAATATAGGTTTCATATGTAACGAATCTACAAGTATAACGCGTGTAAATATTTTAAATTATACGAATACAGAACATATTAATATATGAATATATTGACAATTATATATATATGTACAAATTCACACACATGTAAATATTCCGATTATTATTAAAGAGAATATGTAAATGTTAAATATAATATATATATTATATATGTGTAATGTCGCAATACAGTTTTCTAATTATAATAAAATCATGATTATATATTTCTAATTTATATAGTACGCAACCATTACCAGTTACAGCGTGGACGCGGTTTCACGGATTATGCTCTATTTCTTCTGTTGTGATGAAAAAAAATTACGAAACAATTAAAGAACGTTCTACATTGTGGCATAGAAGATTGTGAATTATTTCAGAATTTTTGGTTGGAAAGTCAATTTTTAAAAAATTCGGAAGCATAACATTGTGATAGGGTCCTCAGTCTTACTATCTGGGTTAGACTATGCTTCATTTCTTCTGTTCTGCTCGACAAACAATTACGAAAAAATTCATGAACATTCTACTTAATAGTATACACGACAGTGAATTATTTCAGAATTTTTCGTTGCGAAATCGATTTTGAAAAAATGAGAAAGGATAATATTTGTGGTGAGATATCCCCAATTCTCGCTTGCTGGGAGTTATGCTCTATATATCTTCTATTCTGCTCGATGAAAAATTACGAAAAAATTTGTGAACGTTCTACTTAGTGGCTTGCACGACTGTGAATTATTTCAGAATTTTTCGTTGCGAAATCGATTTTGAAAAAATGAGAAAGGATAATATTTGTGGCGAGATATCCCCAATTCTCGCTTGCTGGGAATTATGCTCTATATCTTCTGTTCTGCTCGATGAAAAATTACGAAAAAATTTGTGAACGTTCTACTTGGTCGCTCGCACGACTGTGAATTATTTCAAAATTTTTGGTTGCAAAATCGATTTTTAACAAATCGCACAAGATTGTAATAGGGTTCCCAACCTCACTATCTAACGAATTATGCTCTATACTCTATATCTGTTGTTTCGCTGAACCAGAAATTCCAAAACAATTCATAAACATTCTACCTACTGTCCCACAGAACTATGAATTATTTCAGAATTTTCGGTTCCAAGCTCGAGCTTACAAATAAATTTGATATTTCAAAAATTCGCGGGTCTCAGAACAGGAAGTCCGTAACGTCGTTTCTGCGCGCGCACAGCGGAAGTTGCGTGCGCAGAGCATCGAATAAGCTAACAAAGGACACTTGACGTATTAGTATTTTGACGTAAATTCAAAAATACACGGTGCTGGATATTCGATGAGACATTTCCAATTTCTAAGTGTCGGTTTGACCGAGTGAATTTTGTAATATCGATGAACATCAATCTTCCACTAAACCGTACAATCTAAATACAAACTTCGTACGGGTAGAGCTGGGTGAGGGTACGGCGGCCATGACAGTGGTGTCGTATTTTCAGTTAACATCTCGTCGGAGCACGTAGATCGTGGAGAGGTCGGTGTGTGTGATTTTGGTGAAATTGTCGCGCGGCTCGCCGTCGGAACCGCTCGAAACTGGCACCGCGGTTTCCGAGGTTTCGCGTAGTTTCGTTTCGAGATATTGAGAGAGCGGAGGGCGAGGGCGCGTGGCCATTATCAGGGATATTGCTTGTGGGTGCCAGTGGCGAGGTGAGACGTCGAGAGGCGGCCTGAAAGGCGTCCCCCCCTGCGTCGGGACGCGTGTCTCTCTCCCTGTGTATCAAGACACGGCCTTAGGGCCGACCAACCGAGAGATATGCCAGAACCGCCGACGGCACCCTACACCGCGTGAGTTTCTTATTTTTCTTCGAACCAGACTGACTCTCTCTTCTTTTATGGAGAACCATATCTTTATGCGAATGAAGAATGAACACCTCCTCCATTTTGTTCTCGACTCCTATCGTGTTCCACCAGTCACGGTAATTGACGCGTCATATGCACCGAGAAGATGGTGCCCGTGAATCTCCCCACTCTCTCTCTCTCATGTATCTCTCTCTCCCTCCCTCCCTCTCTATCCTTAAGGAAATTTACATTTAATGTTAACACAGCAGAATATTGGTCTTAATTATTTTTCCTCTATTTTTTGTTTAATTCTCGAGGAAGATTTTTATATATGTTTAGGATGACTCACCTTTTTTTCCCGCTCGGATATTTAAATAGAGATAAATAGAACAGTAAGAGAGAAAAAGAAAGGCAGAATTGTCTTTAACAATTTTTTCTCTTTTTTGCTCGAACCGAGAAAGATTTTTATTTATATGTGTTTACGAAGACTCACCTTTTCCCACTCGCATATTTAGATCGAAACAATAAGAGGGAAAAAGAAAGGTAACTTCGATTTTGAGGTTAAATCGCTTTTCTTTAAGTCGCACTTGGAGCGACTCTCGTTCGTCGATGTTTTAACCTGTTGCGCTCTGAACGTTATGTAACAATTTGATGAAACGAGTTGTTCGAGTCCAAGTTGAATGTATTATGTACTATTTTTTGAGGTTAAACTCGATAGCTGGACAAAATGGTTGGGAATGATCCCAGAACCTTTGTGAACACTAAAAAGAGGATAATCGAGAGTTTTCCGCCCATTTCCCCACTAAATGACGATTGAAAATTCTGAAAAAAATCTGATACATTCCCGACACTAACAATAAGCCACATATTAGGGATTTTTCTGTTATTATTATACTATTAATTATTAATGCTAAGGTTTGTTTGTATTGCAGGATGAAAGACATACTATATCAGAAACGTTTAGTTAACATACTCCAGTGAACCAAGATGAATAGCGAGCAGCATGCGTTGCCAGCGACTACGCAGGCACAACAAGAGGTAAGCATATTTCCAGTTGAAACAGGCTATTTACCAAACTACAAATGCGCAATCGATATATACAACATTAATTAATAACTAAATTCAAATGACATATTTTTTCGAATAATCGACATTTATAAAAATGTCGAAATACATGAATAATTTTGTGTGAAACTGTATTTTGTTATTTATGCCTATTTTCCCCTGCGTTATCGTAGCGTTACAAAAATTTGTAGTATAATAGTAAAAAATTTCTGCACACGTTTTATAGCATTTTCTACGAGAAATTTTGGACCGCTTGTAGCACCTTATAATAAAAAGTAGTTCGTGCTTGAGAATGTTGTCTATTTATTTGCTTGCCTTGTGATAGAAACTGCTATAGAAATTCTAGAAGCGAACGGTCGAATTGAATTTGAAATCAACTTGAATCTAACATTAAACGAACTTGATCTAACTTCATACGAACTTGAATCTACTTGATCTAACTTCATACGAACTTGAATCTACTTGATCTAACTTCATACGAACTTGAATCTAACTTTAAATGAACTTGAATCGCTTGATCTAACTTCATATGAACTTGAATCTAACTTTAAACGAACTTGAATCACTTGATCTAACTTCATACGAACTTGAATCTAACTTTAAACGAACTTGAATCTACTTGATCTAACTTCATACGAACTTGAATCTAACTTTAAACGAACTTGAATCTACTTGATCTAACTTCGATGTACTTGAATCTAACTTGAATGAAATTTAAATCAAACTCGAGTCTAACCGGAATGTCACTTGAGTTTAACTTGAATAAAACTCGACTCTAACTTGAAAAATGAACTTGAATCTAACTTGAATGAAATTTAAATCAAACTCGGAGTCTAACTGGAATGTCATTTGAGTTTAATTTGAATGTAACTTGAATAAAACTCGAGTCTAACTTGAAAAATGAACTTGCATCTAACTTGAGATCAACTTGAATCAAATTTAAAAGGAATTTAACTTGAAATGAACTGGAATCAAACTTAAAAGGAATTTAACTTGAATCTCACTTGAATTTAACTTAAATCTAACTTGAACCAAACTTGAATCAAACTCGAGTCTAACGTCAATCAAACGTGAAAAATATACTTGAATTTAACCTGAGTCAGACTTGAAATGAACTCGAATGAAACTTGAATAATGAGCTTCAATCAAATTTGAATCTAACTTGAAATGAAGTTGAATCTACCTCGAAATGAACTGAAATCTCACTTGAGTCTAACTCGAATCAAGTATCCTGTCGAACCTAGCGCATTTGTCGGTTGAAATTAGTCCTGGTGCATGCTTCTCTGCATGCTTCATTGATGTTGTATAAATGTTTGAATGTGTATCGGTAGGATGTAAATGCGGGTCAAAGTGGTCGTCCTTCGTATCCAGGTGGTTTGGCTACAGCTGCTAGTCTTGGCAATGTAGGGAGTACCCCACATTCATCCGCAGACCTGCGTGTAGGTACAGCAGTAGCGTTAGCCTCCTCGGTAGCTAAATATTGGGTCCTGACCAATCTGTTTCCTGGACCGCTACCTCAGGTCTCGGTCTATCATCATTCCCACCACAACTCCTCGCACAGGAGTAGTGGAGGCGGAGAGGCGTCTTCCAAAGAGCCAGCCTCTTCGTTGAACCAAGAAATGGCGTTAACTTCCAGCTCGCACCATCAGTCGACACCTGCGCATCATCATCATCAACCTACTGTTAGCGCTAGCGGTCATCATAGCTCTTTGCAACCGAATCCTCAGGTTTGTTCACTTAGAGGTACGCACGCTAGGGTGGCTCTTATTTTTCATTATTTAATTTCTTTCGTGGCAGCACACCCCCCAGAGTTGTTGCAAATGATTTTACAAAATCATTAAAATAATTAATTTAATGCTGATGAAATCGCTTTTCTCGAATATCTTCGAAACTATTTACCTCATTTCATTCCATTCACATTTTCCTCATTTCCAGTTTTGAAATTTAATCTTGAAATTTCCCTAAATTTAATCTTTAATTTTCCCTCAATCTAAACTCGAAATTTCCTTCAACTTAAATCTTTGAATTTCCCTCGAATTAAACTCGAAATTTCCCTAAATTTTATCTTGAAATTTCCCTAAATTTTATCTTGAAATTTCCCTGAAATTAATCTTTAATTTTCCCTCAATTGAAAAACTATTCGAGAAAAACGATTTTATCAGCGTTAAATTCATTATTTCAATATTTTATCCATTTGGTTCGACGTTTCTCTCAATTTTCTCAAAAACCGTTTGTTACCCAATCTCTCTCAAACTTTCCACAGATTTCTTTTGAGAGGTGACAGTGAAACAAATTTTTCCAAAAAAATTGTTCACAAGACTAAATAAAAGCCACCCTAAGGCACACTTCGCAATAGTTGTCCAGCGTAACTTTATAGTAATCGATTAGTGTCTCCTTTTGGAGGAATTCTGGTAACATTAGTATAGTATTTATTGTATGCGATGTAAGTGTGTGAGTAGATAGCTAATTTTACGATCATTTCAATTAATTATTAATTTCTCGAGAATTTTTTCCTTTTACCTAACTTTCACTTGCTGTATTCAATTTTCCATTTGAGATTGCATATTATTATTATTATTATTATTATTATTATTATTATTATTGTTATCATTAATATACAGTGCGAGTCTTGTAAAAGGAAGAATCTCGAATATGCTTCCAAGCTATTTGTTGTATGAAGAAAAGTTGCGACTTCAGACAAATTGCGACTTGTGAAATGAATAATTACCGAGACATTTTCAAATACACATTTAATGGAAAATGAGGATCGTGAAATTTCAATATAAAATTGAGATCGTCAGATTTCAAAATAAAACTGAGAATTACCTAGTCGTTCTATTAAAAAAGAAAGCAATTTTCAATATAATATTGAGATCGTTCTCTAACGGGAATCGTAATTTTTCAGGATTTTTCTTTGGCAAGGAAACGTTTCGATTCGAGTTTAGTCGGTGTTCGAGCTATGGATTTGGGATTTGCGAGTTTCTGAGTGATTTTGCACGGTCCAGCTGATCTTGACTCTTCTAAATGGCATAGCATGCGATTTTAAAACAGATTAGAGCAGTGTACGTCCCCCAGGGAATCATGCAACTTTTGGTCGAAACATCTCTTCGTACAACAAATAGCTTAGGAGTTATTCGAGATGGAAAATAGATACTCGAGATGCACTGAATGAAAAATTAATTTTCGTCACTGTTATATATTGTGCTTGTCGAAGATATGGATGTACAATAGGGTGGCTATTATTTACTCTTGTGAACAATTTTTCTTTTTCTAGTTTCTCTCGAATATCTTCTAAACTGTTTACCAAATTCAAAAATGTGTCAGATGAAATCTGTAGATCTAGACAGGATGTGTCTTCTATGTCCTATTACTTTTTTTTTGTAAAACAAACGGTTTTCGAAAAAATTGAGAAAAATGTCAGCCATGTATCACTTTCGGGTCAGCCGGACGAAATAAGTAACACGTCGCCGACGTTTTTCTCGATTTTCTCGAAAACCGTTCGTTCTACGGGAAAAAGTGATACGACATAAAAGACGTAGCCGGTCCAGATCTACAGGTTTCGTTTAACACATTTTTCGATACAGTTAATAATTTCAGACATAATCGCATTCAAAAGACGAAAATAATGGCCAGCCTAATGTATAAAATGTAAAATATATAATAAATCGTGGCAGAAAACGCATAATAAATATTTACACAATTATTAAACATAATTCTTCTTCGAAAAAGAACGGAAAATATATTAACGATAATAATTGTTAATTTTGTCTTTTCTTTATTTAGCAGATTCCAGTGTCTCTGCCGGGCCTTAATTTAGACGGAGCGCATATTCCTACCAGTGTCAGTCATTTACAGGCAGCACATGCACAAATGCAACAACAAATACAGGCACAACAGCAGCAGCTGCATCAGCAACAACAGCAACAGCCGCAGCAGCAGCAGCAGCAGCAACAGCCGCAACAGCAACCTCAACAACAACAGAACCATCATCAAATGCAAAATCATCAAAATGCTCAGAACAATGGACCAACTGCACACAATCAAAACGCACAGAGGGACGACAACAAAGTGAAAGACGAGGGCGGAAGTTGCACAACAGAGCGTTGTAGCGACAATCAAGTTCACTGTCAAGTTCAATGCGATCTACAGTTGCAAACTTCTCAAGATATACAGCAGAGCCTTATGCAACAGCAACAGCAGCAACAACAGCAACAAATCGGCGTGAATATCAGTGGAAATTCTTCGTCCGAAGGCGGAACGCAGAACAATAGCGAGAAGCCTGAGAAGGAGAAGGAGTTGCGTCAACTAAACATGACGCAGTGAGTTTCTAGAGATTTTAAAGCTTTTTCCCGGGCAAAATGGAATATATTGTGGACACTACGGACTATTTTACAGAACTTTTTCGGATTTTTCTGTTGCGAACTGCGGTCGTGAAAAATGAAAAACCAACAAGTGGGATTCGTATTTTCGAGAAATCTGCATTTTTCCTATTTTTGGGGGGTTTCTCATTTTTCACCACCACAGTTTGCAACAAAAAAATCTGAAAAAATCTCTAATATGCGCCTTGGGATCCACAATAAAGTACATTTTTTTCGCAAATTTTAGAACGCATTAGAGACCGGAAAACGTGGTTTTCCTAGAAATCTGAATTTTTCCGACTGTTTCGTGGTTTTTCATTTTTCGCGACCACAGTTTGCAACAGAAAAATCTGAAAAAATTCTGTGAAACGCTCCTTAGAATCCACAAGATATCACATTTTTTCAGAATTTTGATAACAATAATGATTATGATTATTATTAATATTGTAGATTCCAAGTGCCAGATCTAAAACCAGGGGGCCATATGATGGACGTGAGAACAGCCGACGGTTCCGTCGTGAAAATCAGCGCCGGGAACGAGCAGGATCTTGCGAAAACTCTCGGCGTGGAAATGGTGCAAAATATGTACAAGGTGAAAGAAAAGAAACTTCCACTGTTTTCTATATCTTTAGAATTCGTTGTCGATCATAACACATATATTCAACTCTATTTCTATCCCTCTCTCTATTCTTTAGGTTAACGTCGAGGACATTAATCAGCTTCTAGCGTATCACGAAGTATTCGGGAAATTACAGAGCGAAATAGCAGCTGGTACAACGTTAGTCGGAAGCACAGTTCCTACGCAAACCGTGACCACTATACAGAACGGAACGCCGATCGTGCAACAAGTTCAGTTGAACAAGTTCGACATTAAATCCAGCGATGGAGAAGCTACGCCAGGGCCGAGCGCGTCGCCCGTTTCCGTCGGAAGCCATGCCTGCGAAATCTGCGGAAAGATTTTCCAATTTCGCTACCAGCTTATTGTGCACCGTCGCTATCACACGGAACGAAAACCTTTCACTTGTCAGGTACATAGAGCAGAGGTTGAACTTTTCAATTTCAATTTGAACTTAAACTCTTGAATGTCAACTTGAACTTTTGAAATTCACTTTAACTATCGAACATGAACGTTTGAATTTTAACTTTCGAATTCCAACTTGATTTTGCAGGTGTGCGGCAAAGCGTTCCTAAACGCGAACGATCTGACGCGTCACGGTAAATGCCATTTAGGCGGATCCATGTTCACTTGCACGGTGTGCTTTCATGTGTTCGCAAACGCACCCTCGTTGGAACGTCACATGAAACGTCACGCCACCGATAAACCGTACAATTGTACAGTGTGTGGCAAGAGTTTTGCGAGGAAGGAGCATTTGGATAATCACACGCGTTGCCATACCGGAGAAACACCTTACAGGTTAGAATACGAATATCTTAATTGTTTAAATCTAACAATTTAAAAAAAAAAAAAAACGCTTAAAATCGCTCAACTTTAAACACTCGTAACTTTTGAACCAGTGGATTCTTAACATTGAAACATGGATTTTCGGCATTTTCTCGTAAAAATCTACGGCGTTATACAAAAAAAGTCCAAAATTTGTGGTCCCCTAAACTGTACAGCAACCGAGAACTGTTATATTTATTATATTATTATAGTTTTTAATTTTTATCGTTGTATTTCAGATGCCAGTACTGTTCGAAAACGTTTACTAGAAAAGAACACATGGTGAATCACGTTCGCAAACATACAGGCGAGACTCCGCATCGATGTGATATTTGCAAAAAGAGCTTCACCCGTAAAGAACACTTTATGAACCATGTTATGTGGCATACGGGAGAAACTCCTCATCACTGCCAAGCTTGTGGCAAAAAGTACACCCGCAAAGAACATCTTGCAAACCATATGCGCTCGCACACCAATGATACGCCGTTCCGATGCGAAATATGCGGTAAGCGATAATCCGTTTCTCATTACTATTATTACTTATCAGAGTAAAACTCTCTCGAAGAACGCCAAACCCGCGACATATACATATACAAAATACAAACACAAATTACATATACGAAATACATGTATACAGAAACACATATACAAAATATAATGTAATACATGTATATGTATATTGCAATTGTGTGATCTGTATATTAGTGATATATCGATTGTGTTTGTTTATCGAATGATATAGGTAAGTCGTTTACGAGAAAGGAGCATTTCACGAATCACATAATGTGGCACACGGGTGAGACGCCGCACCGCTGTGATTTCTGCTCGAAGACGTTCACCCGAAAGGAGCATCTGTTGAACCACGTCCGTCAGCACACGGGTGAGTCTCCACACCGATGCGGCTTCTGCTCCAAATCGTTCACCAGAAAGGAACACCTTGTTAACCACATCCGCCAACACACAGGTGAGAGCGGTTGGCAGATGTCCACTTCACGGACAACCGATTCTAATTATTTTCTCTCTAAAAGTAGTCTTTATAACATATACCTAGCGAAATTACTTAAGAAACTACTTAATAATTTAAGAAACACGCCTTATAGGATATATGTATATCGACTCCCATCTTTAATATAATATTCGTGTCTTCTTCACGATAAATTAGTCCATATATATTAGGCTGCGGATCTTTATGCATTTAAAAAATGCCAGAATATGAAATTCGATAGGATTCAATACGATTTTTATCTGTTTTCGATCTACAAAGCTGTTCCTACATAGAAAAGGATTTTATTTCATTCCACTTTCTCAAAATTTGTCTGTAAAAATTGGAAATTGAATAAATATCCGCAGTCTATATAATTATTATATATTATATTATATATGTATAATATAAATATATATTCGCTTTTTATTTATACAAAGCGAGTCTGTACTTGGAGAACACATATGTCCTGCGAAGGGTCACACGTTCGAATTTCTAAATGGGTTTTTTTCTAACATTCTTTTCTGACCGAAAACTTTTCGAAACATTGCATATTTCGTGTAGATGCGATTTAAGAACGCCCATACGTTCTTTCCGATTTGTTAAAATGTTTCGAGATCGAAAACGAGACATTTCGTATACGGTTGCGAGTGATATTTTCTCGAAAATTTCGCAAAGAGCAGACAAAATTTCAAGCTTCGAATCGAGGGAAATTTCAGGTTTAAATTGAGAGTTTCAAGCTTCAAATAAAAGTTGAAAGTACAAAATATTTTTCATTTACGTTTCACATGGGATCATTATCCTCTGATTAACATCGTTCGATTACAAGATCGAACAGATTGTCTGCGAGAAAATTGTCGAGGAAATAACTTGCAGTAACACGTGTACAGTTCACCCTGTGTGTGTGTATATTCAAGGTGTTTCGAGGTAAGTTATATCGTTCATTCGAAAGAAAACTTTGTATAGCTATCGGAAGATACCATCCGAAAGAGGATATAAGCTCTTACTATTATCAAAACGTATATCGTTTACTACACCGTATGATTTTGAACGTGTTCATTTGTTAGGTAGACTACAACTATACAAATTTGGGTCTGAGTCTAGGCGGATACGCATGGTCCAGCGGCCCCACCCACAATTTTTATTGATATTGTGTGGAAAACAATGGTTTTCAACTTTTAATTGAGGGAAATTTCAAGTTTAAATCGACGGAAATTTTGAGTTTCATAATCGAAGGAAATTGATCGAAATATCAAATTTGAATCGTCTAGAATAAGTGTGTTTTCTGGAAAGTATGAAGGAAGATGATTAATGCTGTTTGTGAAATGTACAGGGGAGACGCCTTTCCGCTGTCAGTACTGTCCGAAAGCATTTACGCGAAAGGATCACCTGGTGAACCACGTCAGGCAGCACACGGGTGAGTCACCGCACAAGTGCCAGTATTGCACGAAATCCTTCACGAGGAAGGAACATTTGACAAATCACGTGCGTCAACATACAGGCGAATCGCCACACCGATGCCACTTCTGCTCCAAGTCATTTACTCGTAAGGAGCATTTAACGAATCATGTTCGTATTCACACCGGCGAATCACCGCACAGGTGTGAATTTTGTCAGAGGACATTCACTAGGAAAGAACACCTTAATAATCATCTCCGGCAACATACCGGAGACTCGTCCCATTGTTGTAACGTGTGTTCGAAACCGTTCACAAGAAAGGTAAGATTTTAATAATATAATAATTAGAGTATGCATTTTTTCCTCAATTTTTCTAGACAAATTTTGAGAAAGTGGAATCGAATCAAATCTTCATTTTAATGAGAACAACAGCCTCTTTGTCGATTCAAAATAAATAAAAATAGTACAAAATTCTATCGAACTTTTTATAATCTAGCCTTTTTTGAAACTCGATTTTGCAACCAAAAATTCTGAAATAATTCACTGTCGCGCGTGCTATTAGGTGGAACGTTCCTGAATTTTTTCGTAATTTTTTATTCAGCAGAAACCAAGAAAATAATGTTTATACTAATAAACATCCCCAGGCTGAGGATCCTATCACAACTTCATGCTTCCGGATTTTTTTAAAAATTGAGTTTGCAACCAAAAATTCTGAAATAATTCACTGTCGCGCCTGGCAGTAGGTACAACGTTCCTGAATTTTTGCCGAATTTTCCATCGCAAAATCGGGCTGTAGAAAAATCCGGAAAGTTGAAATTGCCGATTTTCCGGTACTCCGAAGACTTACGAATTTTTTTCAAACTCGATTTTGCAACGAAAAATTCTGAAATAATTCACTGTCGTGCGTGGCACTAGGTAGAACGTTCCTAAATTTTTTTCCGTCGCTCGCCAATCGTTTTTTTTTGTAGAAAAATTCGAAACCATACTATCCATACTATCGACCCCATAACTAACTTTCTTCTTTCCGATTGCAGGAGCACCTCGTAAACCACATGCGATGTCACACCGGCGAGCGTCCATTTGTCTGCACGGAGTGTGGCAAGAGTTTCCCTCTGAAGGGTAACCTGCTGTTCCACATGCGTTCGCATAACAAAGGGAGCAACGCCGAGAGGCCGTTCCGTTGCGATCTATGCCCTAAAGACTTCATGTGCAAAGGTCATTTGGTGTCGCACAGACGGTCGCACTCGGACGAGCGGCCGCACAGTTGCCCGGACTGTGGAAAGACATTCGTTGAGAAGGGCAACATGTTGAGACATTTAAGGAAACACGCAGCGGAAGGACCACCGACGCAAGTCAGTACACCGTCAGCCATTCCTCAATCTGGTGTTCTGCCGATCCCGGCGGCGGCTGTTCTCGTCGGGCATCCGCTCGCGCCGCCCGCACCGCCGGTAGTGCCGCAACATACGGTCGTTGTACCAACTCCACCCGGTGTATTAACCTCTTACTAAACCAAATCAAGGGAAACGTGTGGAAATACAGGATGGCTGTTATTTTTTACTTCTGAATTTCTTTCACGGCACTCCACCGTCCATGGTTGTCGTAAATTGTTCGAAATGAATCTGTGGAAAGTTTGAGTGGTCACAGATCAAGGCAAAATGTGACCCAACACGATTAAACATAAAAATAGTTGATTTAATGCGAGTAAAATTGTTTTCTTTTCTCGAATATCTTCGAAACCATTCACCGTGTCGAAAAATATGCCGGCTAAAAGCTGGTCAGGCCGCGTCCTTATGTCTCATTATTTTTCCTCGTGAAACAAACGGTTTCTGAGAAAATCGAGAAAAACTTTAACGACGTATCGGTCGTATTGTGTCGAATATCTTCGAATCTATCGGCCGCGTCGAAAAATATGTCCGACGAAATGTGTAGAGATGGGCTGCGTCTTTTATGTCTTGTTACTTTTTCTCGTAAAATAAACAGTTTTCGAGAAAATAGAAAAAAACGTTAGTCACGTGTTGCTTATCTCGCCCATAATTCGTTTGACGCTAAGGAAATCGTTTCTCTCGAATATCTTCGAAACTATTTACCCAGTCGAAAAATGTGTTAGACGAAACCTGTAGATCTGGGCGGATTGCGTCTTTTATGTTCTACAATTTTTTCTCGTAAAACAAACGGTTTTCGAAAAAATTGAGAAAAATGTCAGCGACGTATCAGTTAGCTTGCCCGGTCCGCTAAATGACACGTCGCTTTTCATCAATTTTCTCGAAAAGCGATCGTTTTACGAGAAAAAGTGTTACGACATAAAAGACGCAGCCCATCCAGATCTACAGGTTTTGTTTAACATACTTTTCGATACAGTCGATAATTTAGAAGATATTCGAGAAAAACGATTCAATTTAATGTGTCTAACCAATCGAGCCTGAAACTTTGCACATATTGTTTCGCAATTATTTAAAACACCTTGGGGGCTGGTGTGGGTGATTTGTGAAAGAAATTTTGAAAAGAGTAAAAACAAGAGCCAGCCCTAGCGTGGAAAGAAGCATTTGATCCGAGGAAAGTGATCGACGAGATGAACGTTTGTATTGTTGATTAGAAAAGAGTGAGACGACGTCGAGTTCTCTTTCTTTCCAGTTTTCTCTTCTTTGGAAAAAACGGAAACAAAAATCTATTCTCTCGAGAAAACGAAAAATTTTCATTTTCCTAGCTCTGTAACCATTGTTTCTCGTTTTAGTCTTTAATCACTGTAGTCGAGTGCAATATAAAGCTACGCCGATTCCGCGACGAAAAACAACCACGCTGTTATTCCGGATTTTTGGGAAAAGACGAGAAACGAATTCGAGAGGTCGAAAGATGTAATTACATAAATGTGTATCTATAAATTAAGTTTTTTTCTCTTTTTTTCACGCAGAATGATTTTTCAATGATTTAACAGCGTTACATCGACAACGAGAGAAATGTTGTTGCAACTCTAGCGATCTTGTAAGGCTATGTATTTCGTATTTAGCGCGTAAGATAGAGCGGGATCGGTAAGCTTGGCTTTTCGCTCAACTTTAAAACGCTTAACATCAAGGAGTTTTTACAATGTTATTCTTCCGGATTTTTTTAAAACTCGATTTTCCAACCAAAAATTCTGAAATAATTGACAGTCATGCATGCTATTAAGTAGAATGTTCATGAATTTTTTCGTAATTTTTTATTGAGCAGAAGCCCAGAAAATATTGTTCATATTAATAAACATCTCCAGGATGAGGATCCTATCATAATTTTATGCTTCCGGATTTTTTTAAAAATTGAGTCTGCAACCGAAAATTCTGAAATAATTCACTGTCGTGCGTGGCACTGGCTAGAATGTTCGTTAATTATTTCGTAATTTTTTGTCGCGCAGAACAGAAGAAAAAAACCGATTTTCCGCGTCCGCCAAGCTTACCATCCGAGTATGTATGTATAAATATAATATTAAGAATGATTATCGAATAGATGCGCGAGAGAGAGAGAGAGAGAGAGAGAGAGAGAGAGAGAGAGAGAGAGAGAGAGAGAGAGAGAGAGATCACGATGAACAAACACAATTTGTATAATTGCTGTATGGAGCAGTTTTCTTGTACGATAATGTTCGTCGTTCCCCGTATAGGAGTCTAGATTAATATATATAAATATATATATATTATAAGAAATAACGATTGCTATAAGTATAATTTAAACGGTTAGGTATATATCGTGTACTATTTAAAGTAACTAAGAGGGGGAAAAAATATTCATTGTACCGAGCGACACGTCAGTGTCGTAACGTTAGATACGGAATATGTATTGTAAGATTTTCACTGTATTCATAAGAGAGAAGAATTAAACGTATTAAGTTTGTGCAAAGATACCATCTATATAGAAGAACGACGAATATATATACAGTAATGTCCTATTCTAAGTCAAATATCGAGGTCTGTGTCGTGACATAGATAGGGACGAGGGATTTTTTTCTTGTTGTGGCTTTAAAGACCAAGCTGAACGTGGAAAAGGACAGCGTGTAAAGATGGAAGGAGTGAGAAAAATAAGGTATCGGTGAGATAATACTAAGTGCAATACTGAGACTTTTTTGTTTTCGAATTAGTTTTGTTCGAAATTTTTTTTTACTAGTATATTTGAGACATTTTTCTGAATAAAAGGACATACGATGAGATATGATTTGTTGACACATGTGTTTAATGTACTGTGAAGCATAATTTGTCAGATGTTTAACATACATATATGTATATATATATATATACATATATATATATATATGTATATATATATATATATACATATATATATATATATGCATATATATATATATATATACATGTGTAGCGTATGTTTAAACAAACAACTTGACATCTTGAGAATTATGTTTTCGAAGAATTAGACTCGAATTTTGAAAATTGACGGAGATATAGCCCGTTGGAGGTTTAAACTTGGAATTCCCCTGAATTCGAGACTTGCAATTTCCCTCAATTTAATACTGAAATTTCCCTCGATTCAAACATGAAATTTCCCTGAATTCAAAACATCAAATTTCCCTCAATATAAACTTGAAAGTTACCTCAATTTAAAACTTTAAATTTTCCTGAATTTAAACTTGGTATTTCCCTGAATTCAGACCTTGAAATTTCCCTAAATCCAAAACACGAAATTTCCCCAAATTAAAAAAATTTGAAATTTCCCGGGATTTAAACTTGAAATGATTCCTAAATTAAAACTTGAAATTCCCCCCTCAGTTTAATTTTCAAGAATAATTTTCTATAAGAATTAACTTAAATCTCATTTTTTATATAAGAATTCTCTTAATTTTCAAAAATTAATTTAAAATTAAAATTTAGGTCTTGCTTGTCCTCTTCTATGTCTAAAAGTAACCCCACATCATCAATTAAACCACTATATAAACACAGTTAAAATTAATCCGAGAAAAATGCCGCAAATAAGTTTCCCGAAAGTCTCGTGATCAAAACAATGAAAAATAAATCCATGAAAAGAATAATAACAGATTGAAACATAATAAACTAAATGAAAAAACAAGATAACAAAAAATAAAAAAGTTTTCAATTGGATTGGCGAAGTGACATAGATCGGTCACCTCTGTTCGGATTTAGAATGGGACATTACTGTACTGCTCAGGCTTATATGTATACATTATGTATATATACTGTAAAACGAATACAAAGATAAAAACAAGAAATGACGCCGCACCGAACATACACATACACACTGACAGTTGGAACGAGAATATTTCCATCGTGTACCTGTGCGTGTGTGTGTAATGAAAATTCCTCTGCGATCGAATTGTGGCGGCAATTCGAATTGACGATCAATTCGAACTGATCAGTGATCCTTGCAATTCGCTAATTTAAAATTTAAGGAAGGAATGAAAATAGGAATAATGTTTCTATGAATTATTAATAATAGACGTGTTATATAAAGATATAGAAAATTAAGAAAGAGAGAGAGAGTTGGTTCACACATATGCTTTTCAAGAAAATATTTACGTTTTTTGCTTGTTACGGAAGACTCTTTGAATTGAAGCGATTTTTGTGTGCTGTACACCGTACATATACATATATACATACGTACATATGTGTATATATATGTATATACACACACACATTGTCATTTACATGTATATACATATTTATATACATATACGTATGTATGTATGTATGTATGCATAATTTTTGAATGGCACAGTCAGTACCCGTTATTTTCACGCGAAAATCCTTACCATTTATATTTTATGCAAATTATTATTATTACTTCTCGCGTGTGTCTCTGGTATGTAGTTATATATATATATATATATATATATATATATACATAAATTTTTAAAAAATAAGGAGAGCGATTCAGTTCGCTTCGATTCAAAGCGAAAATACGTGGCGGTGAAGGAAAGAATTCGGAATAATATGATTTACTTTTAGATAGAATGAGAAAAATATGTATAGAATTTTATTATGCACCATTGTAATATTATGTATCCCAGTTGTGACACAATATACACTGGTGTTATGTTAAATGTGAACATTGTGCGTGTTTTTGCATTCTGTGTACACGATTTTCCCCCTTTTTCAGTTATATATATATTTTTTAAAAATCGATTTGGCAACGAAAAATTCTGAAATAATTGACACTCACGTATGCTATTAAGTAGAATGTTCAGGAATTTTTTCGTAATTTTTCTATTGAGCAGAAACCCAGAAAATATTGTTTATATTAATAAACATCCCCAGACTGAGGATCCTATCACAACTTCATGCTTCCAGATTTTTTAAAAAATTGAGTTTGCAACCAAAAATTCTGAAATAATTCACTGTCGCGCGTGCTATTAGGTGGAACGTTCCTGAATTTTTGCCGAATTTTCCATCGCAAACTCGAGCTGTAGAAAAATCCGGAAAGTTGAAATTGCCGATTTTCCGGTACTCCGAAGACTTACGAATTTTTTTCAAACTAGATTTTGCAACGAAAAATTCTGAAATAATTCACTGTCGTGCGTGGCACTAGGTAGAACGTTCCTGAATTTTTTTCCGTCGCTCGCCAATCGTTTTTATGTGGAAAATTCAAAAAGTGAAAATCGCCGATTTTATATTGAAGATTCCAGAATACACCACGTTTATATTAATACGTTAGTTTTGTCTGAAGGTCGACTATCTTTATGCGAAATAAAAATGTCGATCTTGAGCAGGGAAGAACGAATGGAAATTTATTTATTAAACAGTGCATTTCTTTAATATTTGTACTATTTTACACTCGATACAACCATTTCTCTTATAAACGTAGAAAAAAAAAATAATGTCAGTATGCGATTACTGTCCGTGGAGAACCAACACCGGTGTGACAGAACACGGGCTGTTGGACAGTAAACGCGACTTTACTGTATATCACACATATTGCTTTTATCACAGACAAGAGTATTCCATAGATTAACTATGCAATACATAAAAATAATACGATCGAGTTTTCAATTTTCATATAAATGCATCAAAATTCGTAGTACACTAACAAGGAAAGTAAGAAAAATACAGAACATCCTTATCTAGGAATCTGTATAGTAATTTTCGATTACGCAAAGTTTTATCGAAGCCTAACATATAGTATTCGTCTTACAATCGTCAATTATCAACTAAAACTAAAGTATTCGAAAAATACGAGTTACATCGCTTTTCTATGATCTATATATTAACCCTTAACAATCGAGAGAACAAAATATTGTTTATATTATTAAATTCATTGGTACCTAATCAATTGCTAAACATTTAAGCATCGTACGAGGTGTTGTATCAATTTCAAATTCATACAAAGATAAACATTGATATAGAATGGGATGGTTCTGCAAAATTAATATCGACTGAAATTATTCTAGATCGAAAGGAATGTTTAATTTTCTAGTGCAAAGGGTTAAAAATACGAAAACTAACAACAAATATTTCGAACTATTATACAATAAAACAATAACAAAAATAATTTATACCAAGGAGCTTGCGATTGGAAGACGTTTGATAACCTTCGACAATTGGCTTAAGAAGAATATTTATTTTATTTATTCCGCGTATAAAAATAGATTTCTACGATTAATAATTCATTGTATTTAATATAATTTCTCAGTCGTCAATCATCGAAATATTCTCAGACGGAGTCATTGGTTGGACACGGAGTCAAGATAAAATGATTTGGTCAAACTTAAAAAAACACGTCTGTCTTAAAAAACAAATTACTGATTCCTTAATTGAAATTAGGGAACCAAGTCGATTAATTATCGAAATAAATATTCTTCCGTTAAGATCTGAGGTTTAAGTTGTATAGACCGTGAAATAAATGTTATGCGTCGTCGAACTGGCCTTCCGCGTAACTCGAAGGCCAAACTAGAGTCCCTTCTCGCAGCATCTTTATGATTCGAGTCTTTACTCGAGGCGCGTGATAGTCACCAGGGCAGAAGACACGTTGAAACGGTGGGTAGAATGTGAATGGAGGATAGCTGCGTATCTTTGGCTCTCTATTTTCTGAAAGTAAAGGATTTTCAATTTAAGGATTTCCTATTTAAAAATCTGAAACGAGTTGCAAAGTATGTATTCGGGTGTTCGACACATCTCAGATTTTTCTCAGAATTTTCAAACATTGTTAACTAGAGAAAATAGGCAAAAAACTAATTTTTCGATTGTGTCCTACCGATCGTGTCTCTTACCATTAGGATCAAACTCATCAGCTGAATCTACCGAGGTGTCCCAATGTTCATTATTCAACGAGTTAACTATGTCATCAGGTCTAAAATAAAAATACAATTTAATAGTCGCATCTTTTCAAAAGAATTCTACTATTTCGTAAACGTGACATTCGAACAAATTGTACAATTTGTAAAATACGCATACCTCTGATTTACAATCTCCATTTTACGAAATCCATTTCGCTAGCCAAGAATAAATCCATTATTTTTACAAGCGTGAATAAAAAACTTACGCCGAACACGAAGATCCATCTTTCTGCGAACTGTCTTCCGTAAAGTCCGATGATACCGACGAAGACCACCGTGATGACGAGAACATAGAATACACCCTTCCGCTTTCAGATAACGTCTCGACCAGTTCCGGAGGCTTCAATTTCGATCCATTCAGTATCCTATAGGAATCTCTCCAATGATCTCTCAAACTGGCTCTCATGCTCCCGTATTCACTGCTCCTAGCAAACTATCAATCTCATCGTTACACATTACTCGAACCCACCAATTTATATTAACACATAGCAGTATACACAAGCAACAAAAAATTATGAAATAATTCACAGTCGTTTGTCCTATTAAGTAGAATGTTCATGAATTTTTTCGTAATTTTTTATTGAGCAGAAACCCAGAAAATATTGTTTATATTAATAAACATCCCCAGGCTGAGGATCCTATTACAACTTTATGCTTCCGGATTTTTTTTTAAATTGAGTTTGCAACCGAAAATTCTGAAATAATTCACTGTCGCGCGTGCTATTAGGTGGAACGTTCCTGAATTTTTGCCGAATTTTCCGTCGCAAAATCGAGCTGTAGAAAAATCTGGAAAGCTAAAATTGTCGATTTTCCGGTACTCTGAAGGCTTACGAATTTTTTTCAAACTCGATTTTGGAACGAAAAATTCTGAAATAATTCACAGTCGTGTCGTGCGTGGCATTGGGTAGAATGTTCGTGAATTTCGTAATTTTTGGTCGACCAGAACAGAAGACAAAGCATAATTCCCAGATAGTAAATCCTATTCACAACCTCATTTTTCCAGATTTAAAAAAAATCCATTTGCCAACCAAAAATTCATGAATTTTTTCGTAATTCTCATCCTCGCCTGATCCCTTCAATTTATTCCTAATCACAAGTTCATCCTTACCATCAAATTCTCCGTTGAGAAATAATTCTGTTCCAAATCCAATCCCACCATCCCCGTCATCTCCCTCAAAACCATCGGCATAGTCTCAAGTTCATTATCATAAAGATCCATATATTGCAATCCATTCAACCTCTCTAACCCCTCCGGCAGCTCGCAAATCTGATTATGACTTGCGTTCAACTCTCTCAATGCCTCCAGCTTCCCAATATCCTTCGGCAGCGACGCCAATCTATTCCTTTCCAGAATCAAACTCTCCAAATTCCTCAACAAACAAATCTCCTTCGGCAAGCAAATAATATTATTCTTGCTAACATTCAGCGCAGTCAGATTAACAAAATTACTGATTATCTTCGGCACCGAGGGAATCTCCATTCCACTGACATCAATCTCCTTCAAACTCTCCGGCTTCTTCAACGAATGTATCGGCATGTACTTAAAGTGATTCTCATTGTATCGCTCAGAGTTTCCGATAACCAACCGTTCCAAATTAACCATTCCTCTGATCAATTTCTTCACTGATGAACTGAACAATTGACACTGTTTCATGCGCAGCGTTCTAATATTCGAAGTAAACTCTGGCAAGTTGAAGGTGCGAAAAGTTGTCTCACTCAGACAAACCGTCTCCAGATTCTTGTATTTCGAATCGAGCAACCAGACGGGGAACGACGGACAGATTCCATTCTTGTCCGCGCAGAATAAAATCAGCTCGACGCTCCTCGTAGCAACATTTAGCTCCGCCCTCGAGTTCTGTGAGAAGCGCAGCTCCAGCAAACTTTTCATTCCACTCTGAATGCAGCTCGGAATCACTATGAACTGGTTGTTCACCAGCGAGAGGCTTTTTAACTGATCCAGCTTGGATAACGAGTTCGGCAAGTCTCTCAAATTGTTCGAATTTAAATCTAGCTTCTCTAGATTCGCTAAATCTCCTAAATTACTTGGAACACTCTCTATCCAATTGCTGCGAGCCGTTAGAGTTTTTAAATTGATCAGTTCTCCAACGATGCTGGGAATAATGGAAAACTTATTCGAGTCGATGTTCAGGTGCACTAACTTCTGAAGGGAGTTTAGAGAGCTCGGAAGGTCGTTCAGCTGGTTGTTCGACAAGTCAAGGTGGACTAGATTCGTTAAGCTTTCGGAGAAGCTGGGGGGCAGTTCTGAAAGCTGATTTCCAAGGAGAGATACGTTCTCGATGGTCTGTGTTCGCGATATCTGTGATAGCATTTCTGTCGTTAGGTTTTCGGTAGAGCTGCTGTCAGAGACGATGCTGTAGAGGTTGTCTTTCAGCGTTAGCCATGAAACACTGTCGGGCGAGGCTTCTGGGCTGCGTTCTTGAGACATTGCTGTTGAAATGAGACTAAATGAGTTGAAATGAATTAATATTATATTGTTTTTATACAAATTTTTCATTTTTGCATTATTTTTACGAATTTTTTATTTATGCATTATTTTTACAAATTTATTATTATTTACATATATTTTAAAATAAATCGCAAGCAAACGAAATAGGTAAATATTCGTTGTGCATTGAATCTCGTAAGTTAAAGAACTAGCGCATTTATATACATATGTATAGTGTTTTATATATTATATAGTATTCTCGAATTTTAATAATTTTATATTATATGAACCTACCTGTGTATCGCACGTACCGTGAAAATGAATATTTAAACTATAGTAAAAATGTAAACAAGAGCTTGAGGTTAGGATTGTTAGGAACGTTAGGAACCCGGCGTGACCCAGCGTGACCCGGCGAAAGTGACAGCCACGGTGTATGGTGTATTATAGAGCAGTGTAGACAGATGAGAGCCAATGAGAGCCAAACGCACTGAATATCAGTGACCAATCACTGATAATATATATCAGTGTGACCAATACGCATCGAGTCGAATAGGCAGCTCACACGGACAGACTAGAGGTGACTAGAGGTACGCTTGTGTGCAGTGTGCAGTAGAGACGTAGAGACTGGTAGAGACCATGGAATGGTAGAGACAGGTAGAGACGCTGTTTTCTGCCCATCAGTGCTTCGATTGAGCCCAACTTTTTTGATACGATGGATGGCCGCTAGAGGCGCTGCGCGGAAAAACAGTAACGTATCTACTATTGGGTAGCAGAGCGGCCAGAGCCCTGCGGCAGTTATATTGGCGGAATGTAACGAAATAATCTTACCGGACAAAAAGACTCCAGGACGTGTCCTACGAGTTACAAAATATACACAAATACACTTGTTATACATTCATTTTTCAGAATCAAATCATATAAATTTTTTAAAATTCTGCGGAGTGCTCAAGGAACCCCATTTCATCTACCCAATAGTAGATACGTTACTGTTTTTCCGTGCAGTGCCTCTAGCGGCCATCTATCGTATCAAAAAAGTTGGGCTCAATCGAAGCAGAGAGTATATATGCATATTCGCTTCACGACTGAAACTCCCACATGTTACAATTAATTTTATTTATAATAAAGAATGTTTACAGTCTCTATTTAGAACGACCCACATGATTCATATGTACATAATAGGTACGATACGATACGGGGCAATAACCTAAAACCTGCGAAATGTCAGTCGTTGTTGCGTCTCCATCGCGCACGCGCAACGTGCCACATATTACATACTCTGGTCATCAGAGAGGGGGTACCTTGTATTCCCCTCGAGTGACGGTTCGGTCACTTTCTGGCGACACTGGCTGAACCTGCTGAACTTCAGCCATCAGCAGCTGAAGATTGTCGGCATAGGTTAAGCAATTTGTAGGTTATAAGTAAGAAGTAATTTGGTTTTAGAACGATGTCGGAAAGTATAAGGACCATCGAAGAAGTGGAAACAAAATCTTCGAAATCGGAGATCAAATTATTCGGGATACCGATTATTCAAACGAAATGTCAGGGAGACTCTCATTTTTATGGAATTATCGGCGGCGTTACGGGCGGATTAACTTCATACTTGTTCACAAGTCAACCGAGAATATCCTCGCACATAGGAGTAGGATGTTACGCTGTGACAACAGTTGTTTATGCGATTTATTGTATACAGCAACAACGAGAAACGATGAAACAAATGAGGTTAATCCAAAAGGCTATGTACGAAGCTTCTGTTGGTGAATAAAAACGCTCGAGCAGTTATCAGAATACTAATCTGAATTAGTTTAAATAATTCCGAATGTTTCTTTTTTTACATATTAAGAAATAATGCGTATGCTCGAGTCCAAATAAGGATGTACTTGTTCTGCGCATGTTGTTCCGCGTCAGCCATGAAATTCATGGCGTCAGCCAATGATCGCGTGGTCGGCGGAGTACAAGTAGGGGGATTAGCCAATGAATGAGTTCCGTTAGAGTCATATGCGCAGTAGAGTCTTAAATTCGTCGGCTAGTATAAGTACCTTCTTATTTGGAACCAAGTATATATATGCTTTATTTCTTCTCTATTGCGCAACGAGAAATTGCGAAAAAATTCATGAACGTTCTACAAGAGGGAATGAACAACAGTGAATTATTTCAGAATTTTTGGTCGCAGCGTTGATTTTGAAAAAAATCCCGAAGCATAAGATTGTGATAGGGCCCACAAACCTCGCTGTCTGGGTTAGATTCCACACGAGTTATTCTCTGTTCTGCCCAGCGAAAAATAACGAAAAAATTCGTGAACGTTCTACCTAATAACAGAGACGTCCCTGAATTTTTTCAGAATTTTCTACTGCAGCGTCGATTTTGAAAAAATCCGGGACGCAATCTTGTAATAGGTTCCCCCATCTGGGTTAGACTACTTATGCACGAATTATCCTTTATTTCTTCTGTTCTGCAAGAGAAACAATTACGGAAAAATTCATGTACATTCTACTTAGTAGCATACATAACAGTGAATTATTTCAGAATTTTTCGTTGCAGAACCGAGTTTTCGAAAAATTCGCGAGTCTTCGGAGTACCGGAAAATAGGCAATTTTATGCATGCGGATTTTTAAAAAATGGATTTCTCAACCAAAAATTCTGAAATAATTCACTGTTATGCGTGCTATCAAGTACAACGTTCATGAATATTTTCGTAATTTTTTGTCGAGCAAATAACTCGTAAACAGAAGTAGTTAACACTGTTCTTCAAGGTCGACAAATTAATTTATTTATTTACATGGTCCCGAGAAATAAATTCGTAAATTGAAATATATATAAATAATTTACTATAACTACACAAAATGACAAAATTACAATATATATATATATATGGACTAGGCATTGTATGTATTATTACACAAAAGTACATATTTCTGTAGAAACGAAACCTTTTCAAAGAAAGTATTTAATTAACTTTCGTGAGACGCAACTTCGATTGACTAATCAAATTATAGTTAATATAATCGCGCGTGAGAATGTCTTGTGTCTTTTAGCATACCTATTATTTATGTATGCTCTTGTATTAAATAATTTTTACGATACATAATATAGAAATTACAGTTCCTATAAAATATATATATATATATAACGATACAACTTTTTCTCAACTTCTATATATACATATAGACCTTGTAAATTTCAAGATTAGCTTATATGCTTGGTTTTTTCGCGATTCTCTAGATAAATAACACGTGTATACATATATATATATATATCTTTTTTTAGCTGTATATAATATACAATATATACAGGGTGTCCTGTTGTAGCGAGATCTGCAGGATATCTCGGAAGACGTTGTCGTTATCAAAAAAGTGTTCCTACAAAAGTTGTTTGGTATGACGGGCTATATTACGTAGTGTCAATTGTTTTCTTGTGGGTGGAGCGGTGGAGGACATTTCAAGGTCACCTTGCTTTTTTTTAATGGAATGTCCTATTTTTTTATACCATAGATCGATAGAGTATTAAATTCCGAGTATAAAAGCGTTGACCTTCATATGTCCTAAACCTAATAGTTAACGAGATATTACCGAAAGAAGAAAGAAAATTGTTTCGATAATATCTCGTTAACTATTAGGTTTAGGACGTATGAAGGTCAACACTTTTATACTCCGAATTTGATACTCTATCGATCTACGGTATGAAAAATAGGACATTCCATTAAAAAAAATCTAGGTGACCTTGAAATGTCCTCCACCACTCCACCCACGAGAAAACAATTGACACTACGTAATGTAGCCCGTCATACCAAACAACTTTTGTAGGAACACTTTTTTGATAACGACAACGTCTTCCGAGATATCCTGCTGATCTCACTTCAGCGGGACACACTGTATACAATATGCAAGGTGTTAATTTTAATTCAAGCACCTAAATCGTATCCGCTCATATCGAAAGTAAGAAAAAATTACTGAATAGGATGTCCATGGTTTTAAGGCGTGCATCTGCTAATGATGAAAAATAAATGATTACTTTTGTACATCCTATTCAGTCTTTCTTCTTACTTTCAATAGCAGCGAAAATAATTTAGATGCTCGTGTTAAAATGAACAGCCTGCATATATACAGCTAAAAAATATCTGGCCGTTCTAACTACATACTAATAATTGTAAAAATGGCTTTAACTCGCGTATACAGTGAAACGAATTAATATTCGGACGCTCTAGAAAAGACGATAACTTTTTTAATGTTTGTACTACACGACTCGAACTTTTTGGGAAGCTGGAGCAGTTTGTTTACCACAGGATGTGAAAAGGAATTTTAGCGAAAATTGCAATTGATCGGAATTGTCGGAAAAAATAGTGAAAGTTGCATTTTGCAACTTTTTCCTGTGGGCCGCCTATATCGAAAATTTAAGAAATACGTTTTGTAGATCTGTGTCAATTTATATGCACTGTGTGAAAAAACGACAGGCACTGAAAGATGTAAGAATCCTTGGATTTATTGCAGTTATCATCTTTAAACGTTTCTAGCTCATTGCAACGTAATTCACACAGATCTGCAAAACGTATTTTTAAAATTTTCAATACAGGCTCACAGTAAAAGGTGTGAATTCAATTTTTAGTATTTTTTCGACAATTCCGATCAATCGCAATTTTTGAAAAAATTTCCTTTCACATCCTGTAGTAAACTGATTGCTCTAGCTTCCGAAAAAGTTCAAATCGTACAGTGTAAAAAGTATAGTAGAAAAGTTTCACTGTATCTTTCTTGTTTCTTGACTAGATATAGTAAAGTGCGCGTATAATATACAAGTATAGAATATAGTACATATATATATATATATATACACACACATATACATATATGCATATATACGGTAACATTTGTTATTAATGAGTATGCTCCGTGTAAAAAAGTTATCAACAGTTATAAATTTTTTGTGAAAGAAGTAATGTTGATCGTGAACAACAGCAATATACATATATATATATATATATATATTGGGTGTGCGTGAAAGTAATTTCGGTATTTTAAGGTGACACAAAAACGAGTCTCTTTATTCAAGCTTTTCTTATTTATTCTTTTTGGCGAAAGATCATCGAACAAAAAGGAAAATATCTTATTCATCAAAGTTCATTACTTGAATAAAATAAAATTCGGTTTTACTTCACCTTAAAATGCCGAAATTACTTTCTCGCCAAGCCAATACATAAATAGCTATGCTTCTCCCAAATTTGGCATTGAATAATTTCGAATGATTATATATATATACATACATTATATACTTTATATGTAAATTTGACAGTACGAAATTTCGTTATTTATTTAGACGTATTTCTATAACAACGACTATTGAATCGAGCATACTTTCGAAGTCTCCTGCAAATCATTATCCATGGCAGCTGCTCGTCTTTTTATGCCCTCTAAATATACTTCACGATTAAACAAACCGCCGCCTAAAGGAATTCTGTAAAAAAGGAAAAGAAACATGTTAACATACATACATTATACTATTCTTTAATTACGAAATTCTTTGTGAAAAAGTCTTGCGCAAAGTGGGACTTGAAATATGAATAAATTACCGAGATATTTCCAAATACAGATTCAATAGAAAATTAAGATCGTGTTTAAATATAAAATTGAAATCGTGAGATTTCAAAATGAAATTGAGATCTTTCAATATAAAATTGAGATCGTTCTTCAATGGGAATCGTGATTTTTCAGGATTCTTGTTCGACAAGGAAATGTTTCGATTCGGGTTTAGAACAAGTACGTAGATAGATTTAGAACAAGTTCGAGATAACAAGTACGTACATGTCGATTCCAGGCCTTATGGTCGTTTTGAAAACGCCCCACACAGGTTTGTGATCCGAAGTACAAATGCTTGGTACGGAATCATATACCAGGCATTCCACCACTCCGTCTTTACATGAGTTTGTGCTTTCGTGGCTAACTCTTCGCATGTATCCTTTCGTATGCCCTTTTCCTTTGAACAGAATTCTATCGGTGTATGCTGGTGTGCGCTGCTTGCTGCTAGAATCGAAGTTTTGTGTTCCGGGATCGTATTTGTAAGTTGGCGGAAACGTAATCGGAGCTTCTTCGAATCCACGTAGAACAGAACCTTCTTTAAGAATTGTCCGCAACTGGTCTTTATGTAAATTCAACGGCGATTGCTGAACAAAGCATGTGTCCGTAACCCATTGTATAACTTCCTCCCTCGGCTGGGCCAAACGAAAGTTTAAATCTCCGCACCAGAACACGCAATCGAAATTTTGTGTTACGTCTGTAAAATATTGGAACGCATGAGTACTTCACATTCATAAAAAGGAACGTCACCGGTCCGAAACGACTGGAATGTCTTTGGACAGTTTAGCGAAGCAGGCGCTACTGGCTGCACAAGTTTTCAATCTGATTCCTATGCAGGAAGCTCGCTGGAGGTACGCGCAACAATCTATTTGTCAGGTTTACATTGAAATTGCATTGCGTAACCAGAAATTTTTGTCATTTTGAGATAGTATCTGGTAGATTTGAAGGAGGGGATGTGAAAAATCCAAGTTTCGATGCTGTAAGGTCAACGGTGACAATGTTATGGATGTTTAAAGTTGAGGGATTTATTGTGTTTTTGACTGAAAATCGCTCAACTTTAAACACTCATAACTTTTGAACCATTGACCCTCCAGGATTGAGACTTGGATTTCGCGCATCTTCTCGTCGAAATCTACTGGACTACAATGTTTTAGGTAAATTATACTGAACACAATTCCTACCTTTACTCCTATGCCTGATCGGTAGATCTTTCGGGAGATCAAGATTCCTAATTATCCTTTTAATATCGTTCACTCTTTCCTTGACTTTATCTTGATGCGCTGTCAGATGCGCGGTGACAAAGAGAAAACTCGTACCAAACAACATTAAAGCCACGGCCACAGCTCCTTTTGTTCTGAATGCAGTGCCGGTTCTAGTTGAAAAGCTAGCATCTTCGGCGATCGAGCAGAACCAGATTAGGTCTCTTCTTAAAAACAAAGCGAGATGCAAAGTGCCTAAACCGGTACTGAAAAGTAAAACATGCGAAGGTCCAAGAGTTTCCTGCAAAGCTGCTTCCCATTCGTTCCGCTCCGAACAGGATTCCTGCGTTCCGATCACCAGCAAGTCCGGAACGGTTTCTATGTCCGAAGGCAGCATGAAATCGTTTAGCTCCTTCGGCGGACTCTGTCCGTTCATGTTCCACGTTCCGATAAATATTTTTAATTCACGATTCGGTAGCACTTTCTCGAGTTCCACAGGTCCCAACAACGAATTCGCAGCGATTCTTCCGTGAAGAAAGTTTCTGTAATAGAATATTCAAGGGAGATTAGTAAACTTTTCCTCGCGTAACCAGGATTTTTTCACTTTCTTCTATGAATTTTTCGGTTTTTGGGATGTTAGATGGTAGATCTGAAGGGCAAGATGTGAGAAATACAAGTTTCGATACTGTAGGGTTAATGGTGGAAAAGTTATGGATGTTTGAAGTTGAGGAATTTGCAGGGTTTTTGAGAGGTAAGCGAGCTGACGTGTTGGTGTGTAGAGGGAAATTTCAAGTGTTGAATTCAGAGAAATTTCACGTTTTGCATTGAGAGAAATTTCAAGATTAAACTGTGAGAAATTTCAAGTTTTGTATCGAGAGCAAAAATTAGCAAAAAATTCTGAAAAAAATCTCAAATATAGAGTGTATCTATATCTTTTGTTTGCCGTTTATCCCGTGTCGATATCTTTCCTCGTTTTGGAGCAAATTGCATTTTAAGTGCGGGGGAATTTACCTCAGTATCATCCCTATCGGTGGGGGTAGACATTTGATAATTATTTTCGACTATAAATAATTAGCAAAAAATTCTGAAAAAAATCTCAAATATAGAGTGTATCTATGTATATCTTTTGTTTGCCGTTTATCCCATGTCGATATCTTTACTCGTTTTAGAGCAAATTGTATTTAAGTGCGGGGTTAAAATTTTACACAATGTTTTTTTTAGACATAAAACGATATTTTAAGAAAGGAATCAGGAAAATCGGACTTTAAATATCCATAACTTTTTCACCATTAACCCTACAGTATCGAAACTTGGATTTCTCGCATCTCCTCCTTCAAATCTACCGTGTAACATGCCAAAAACCGAAAAATTCATAGGAGAAACTGAAAAAATCCTGGTTACGCGATGCAATTTCAATGTAAACCTGACAAATAGGTTTCTGTGCGTACCTTTCGCGTGCTTTCTGCGTAGGAATCAGATTGAAAACTTGAGCAGCTAGTAGGGCTTGCTTCGCTAAACTATCCATAGACATTCCAGTCGTTTCGGACCGATGACGTTCCTTTTTCTTGGACAACGCGTTGCATGATGTGGAACAGGGTTTCACTTGAACGGGCGCGCTCCTCACAGATTCCGGACTCGAGTGTCGCATAGAATTCGTCGGCGAATTAACCATTAAGTTATCCGCCGAACGCCTGCCAATTAGTTTTTGCGTTACATACGAAGGAATATTCGGCGAAATAGATCCGGAAGATGAGTTTTCACCTACAACATTGCAAAGTAACAGAATTATCAAAATTCTCATCGTTTAGAATCAGTATCTGTCGCGAACATTTCACATTCGCAGGACCGTCGATTAATTATTTCCAATACACGTAAATACACTTGGCTGGCTCTTATTTAATCTTGTGAACAATTTCTCTGGAAAAATTTTACGGCATCTCTCCAGAATTGTTTCGAACAATTGAAGATAAATCTGTGGAAAGTTTGAACGAGATCGGCTAACGGGAAAACGCGCCCCAAATGTATTAATTAAATATTGAAATAATTAATTGAATCCAGGTAAAATCGTTTTTCTTGAATATCTTCGAAACTGTTCACCAAGTTGAAAAATGTGTTAAACGAAACCTGTAGATATGAACAGGCTGCAGCTTGTATGTGATATCACTTTTTTCGTAGAACTAACGGTTTCCGAGAAAACTGAGAAAAACGTCGGCGACGAGGTAACTGATACGTCGCTGACATTTTTCTCAATTTTTTCGAAAACCGTTTGTTTTACGATAAAAAGTTGTAGAACATAAAAGACGCAATCCGCCCAGATCTACAGGTTTTGTCTAACACATTTTTCGACTGGGTAAATAGTTTCGAAGATATTCGAGAAAAACGATTCTCTTAGCATTAAACGAATTATGGGCGAGATAAGCAACACGTGACTGACGTTTTTCTCTATTTTCTTGAAAACCGTTTGTTCCACGACGAAAAGTAATACGACAAGAAAGACGCAGCCTGTCCAGATCTACAGATTTCGTCCGACACATTTTTCAACTAGGTAAACAGTTTCGAAGATACTCGAGAAAAACGATTTAACTCGCGTTAAATTCATTATTTCAATATTTAATCCATTCGCAAGTTTTTCACAGATTTCTTTTCGATCATTTCAAACAACTCTGGAGGGGGTGGGATTGCCATCCAAGAAATTCAATTGTAGTCGAAAATAAGAGCCATCCTAATACATATACATATGTATAAGTGTGTTGTATAATTTGTGAAACTTCTGCGTTCCTTCTTCACATAAAACAAAAAGAATATATACCTCGCAACTAAAATACAATAATTAGAATAATTACTATACAATATAATAATAATTGTATATATTATAGAAGAAAATAAAAAGATTTTCGTAAAATATTTTTTGAAGGTATGTTTTTGAAAGAACCCCGAAAAAATGTCAAATTCTAAGCAGCAAATATACTTGATGATCAGTACCTTCTTTTCCTGGTTTTTTGGTACTGTTCGATTTGCAAAAGTGCCGTTCCATTTCCAGGAAGAAATAAGTGATATACTTTTCTTTCGTGAAATATTCGTCCTCGATCGAAAATTCATCGTCCGACGATTCTTCGAACAAGTCTTCCGTTAAATCTGCAGAAAAATCGCTGTCTTCACTACTTTCTCGATCTATCGTATTTACATTCTCGTACGAGAGCTTTTTTTCATTAGAACGCGCCACCTGTTCTACTTCGACGGAGAAATTCAAATGTTCTTCGTTCGATCGATTTACATTATTTAGATCTAAATTCTTATCCGAATTAGAATCACTTTTTTTGTTATCGCAAAGTTTCTTATCGGAGGAGTCCGGAGTCTCAATGCGTTCGTTCAATGTCCGTTCAATGTTTGGATTCCTTTTATTTCTCTTGAGTTTCTCGCGTAGTTTAGCAAGGAAAGAACGTTTTTTCGTTTTAGTGTTTGTACTCATCGCCATTTCTCTGAATACTGTGAGAATCACCGCACTGATTCGGACGTGTTCTCGCTCGAGGCGTTAAGTGTCAACCGAGTCGTAGAAAGGCCCACGCGTCCACTTTACAGGAGTAATAAATTAGATTCGAGAAGGTGGGGGTCTACAAGGTCGGTAAAGTTGCAAACCTCGTTTAATTGGATCTTTTGATGCGAGAAAATGTCCGAAGCGGTGATAATTGGAATAGAAGTAGGAGAAACTGCGAGTATACATGTACTAAATTCAAATTTCAATCATTCTATTTAAATCTATCAGGCCATTAAGTATGAAACTCGACAAATGTGTTCTATTTGTCAAGTTTCATACGTAACGACCTGATACGTTCGAATGACAACTCACAGCAACCGATTTTAAATAGAAGTTCAACTCTCAGCAACCGACAATTAAATTGAAATTGACATTCATGTCTCAGCAATCCAATTTAAATCGGAATTCAACTTTCAAAAGCACCATATATATTTAAATCTACATTCAAAAATTCAACTTTCAATCGTTATATTTGTTCGATTTCGAGCAGACCGAACGTTAGATTTATAATTATTTAGATACGGTCCGCAGTGTTCCGATATCGTGCAGCATTTTTCGTACGATGGATTTCCGCTAGAGGCGCTGCGCGGAAAAAACAGTAACGTATCAATGATGACGAGGTAGTGGAGCCCTGCGCCCTGCGCCTTGAGACAGTTATATTGGCGCGGAAGTACCGAAACAATCTGTTCCGGACAAAAAAAACTTCAGGACGTGTCCTACAAGTTACAAAATGTACACAAATGCACATTTTATACATTCATTTTTCAGAATCAAATCATACAAATCTTTTCAAATTCTGCGGGGTGCTCAAGGTACCCCGTTTCATCGAGAAGCTTACGTTACTGAGGCTGCAAGCGCCTCTAGCGGCCATCCATCGTACGAAAAATGCTGCACGATATCGGAAATCGGAACACTGTGCTATACAAACAGTTTAGTTCCGTATCGTTTTCCCATATCTTTCGCACCCAATTGCATACCCTAAACATGGTTTTACCAAAGCGCCCCTACTCCGACGACCAAAACGAACCACCCACTCACTAATAGAAATCATTTAGTCATCATTTAGAGTAATCGGTGAACAATGTTCACTGAGCATACGTGAAATAATTCATTTTTCGCAAATAAAATCGTAAGGAATAAAAAAATACAAAATTTTCTTTTCACGGGACCACCCAGGGGACATACTCTACAAGATGCAAAAGGTTTCATTCCGATTCGTCCATCCATCTAGGCGTAATCGGTGAACATACATAGAAAAAAAAGCGGAAAGAAAAAGGCACATAAATACAGATCGAATTGAGTCTTAACCACCTCCTTTTTCGAAGTCGGTTAAAAACAGATTAGAATAAACCTTCAAAGAAGAAACAAGTTTGTCTATTCGAGAACGTTCCCCACAATCCTTGTGTCCGTGCTGCTCGGCAAGTGGCACGCGATCGTCAGACCAAACATACATACAGACTACAGACATACTTTTCTACTTTATATATTAAGAAGAAGAAGAGAAAGAAAAAGAAAATATTCTCACCTTCCACAAAAGCGCTGTATCGCTGCGGCTGGTCTTTTCCCACCGACGCATTGTCCGTCTCCAAGATAGTTTCTCGTACGCTGCGCGAACTATCCGGCGTGCGCACATATTCTTTGTCTTTCTGTACATCGGTTCCACAATTTCCGTTAGAAGCCTGTTCGGACTTGACGGAGGCTCTGCTCAACGTAGTCGGAGACAATCTGCTGGCTGTCAAACTTTCCGGAGGTGTTCTACTGCGTTCGGTTATCGCGCAGCACAACGACAGCTTAGTACTCGTGTGAGATCCGTGCTGGGAACTCTCCGGTTTAGAATTCTTCTTGGAGCTGCCGTCTCTGTACGTCTCCAAACAACCGACCTTGGTCTTTTTGTTCATCAGCATTCGACAAAGGGATTTCTTCTTCTGCTTGGACTTTGGGGAAACCTCTGCTCCGGCTGCGTTCTCTTCGCTTCCGTCCATAATGGTGTTTCTCAACGACAAAGAAGAGATTTCATTGATGATCTTAGAAGATGGTCAGCGAAATGCACACGTGCTTCGCATACAATGATACGTAGTAACACGATACTGGATTGAATGCGCATCTTTCTGGAATTCTAAGGCGAGATGTTTCTCGTTAGAATAGGGAATACGAATACATATCTGTTTAGTTATGAGAGTGATTCGAGCAAAAGTGAAACATTCTTTACTTTATTCCTTTCTATCTTCTGTTCTGCTTGATGAAAAATTACGAAAAAATTCATGAACGTTCTGCTTAGTGGCACACACGACTGTGAATTATTTCAGAATTTTTCGTTGCGAAATCAATTTTGAAAAAATGAGAAAGGATAATATTTGTGGTGAGATATCCCCAATTCTCGTTTGCTGGGAATTATGCTCTAAATATATCATCTGTTCTGCTCGATGAAAAATTACGAAAAAATTCATGAACGTTCTACCTAAATAGTGCCACGCACGACAGTGAATTATTTCAGAATTTTTCGTTGCGAAATCGATTTTGAAAAAATGAGAAAGGATAATATTTGTGGCGAGATATCCCCAATTCTCGCTTGCTGGGAATTATGCTCTATATCTTCTGTTCTGCTCGATGAAAAATTACGAAAAAATTTGTGAACGTTCTACTTAGTCGCTCGCACGACTGTGAATTATTTCAGAATTTTTCGTTGCGAAATCGATTTTGTAAAAAATCCGGAAGCATAAAATTGAAGAATTAGACGAATTGTGCTCGATTTCTTCTGTTCTGCTCAACAATAAATTACGAAAAAATTTGATATATATATATATAAGTATGTTTTTGATTATGTTCTATCCTCCTGAACTTTTGTTTTAGTAGAACTTTTGTGCTAGATAAATAAAAACATTGTCAGTTTCGAACAATACAGAATTGAGTTTGGTTTTTCGGATTACGTACAACTCTGTTTCGTATCGTGGACGAGGTTGGACGAGGTATATACATATAGATTCACTTTGATTCACTTTGACTTTGACACGTCGTTCACACCGAATCCATAACGAACTGCACCGAAAATAGTTGACGGACGACCACAACTCTGACCTCCGCTTCCATTTTCACGCGTACAATTCAGTACAATTCGATAAACGACGACGTAACCAGACGTAACACGCGTGCGAGCGGTCGTATTCTCGATAACTCTCGTTCATTCCCTCAGCTTTAGCTGGGATTTATTGTTTTCTTTTTTAATATATATATACCCAGCCAACCAAAAATCTAAATTTGGTCGACCTCCTGTGCGCGCATATGCCGAGCTAGTGTCGACCGTAGGACCAGAGTTTGGACATGGGCATGAGGTCGGCATCAGGTCGGCACGAATCGGCCGAATGTGCCTTTGTGGCAGCACTGTCGCACTGATGTACCGCATGCCGAATATCGTTTTACAGGTGAAACAAACAATTCCAATGCCGCTTTTGCAAAATTCACATGTTTTTCTATAAGCGAGGGTGAAACTAATATCCTAATCGCGATATGGAGCAACAAAAAATGAGTATACACATTCGGAGCTAATATCCCGTACATTACTACCGGGCCGGTATATAAGAGAAATTGGCGAAACTCGGTCGCTTTAAAAGTTGAATATTCTTCTATTGGCCTCGGGCGTCTAGAAAAATCAGATGGACAGTACTTATCGAGTACTGCCATTCGCGCGGAGATGATAAAATCATTTTTATTTATCATCTTTAAAATATAAGTGTATTCAATTAGTTGAAATTGAACTGTAAAGAAAATTGTACGGCAATGCAAATTTTAGATTATGTCTCTTGCAATCGATGCAGACAATTTTTATTTCGCATAAAGATCCGCAGTCTAGGAAAAATAACAAATGTGAGAAATAAATAAAATTTGTATTTTTTTTTTCGCCAATTTCTCTTATATACCGGCCCGGTAGTAATGTACGGGATATTAGCTCCGAATGTGTATACTCATTTTTTGTTGCTCCATATCGCGATTAGGATATTAGTTTCACCCTCGCTTATAGAAAAACATGTGAATTTTGCAAAAGCGGCATTGGAATTGTTTGTTTCACCTGTAAAACGATATTCGGCATGCGGTACATCAGTGCGACAGTGCTGCCACAAAGGCACATTCGGCCGATTCGTGCCGACCTGATGCCGACCTCATGCCCATGTCCAAACCCTGGTCCTACGGTCGTCCAAAATTAAGCCAATCGGGACTTGAGCACCTCCGAGCGTAGATTGGACAATGATTTGCCGATCTGTGCCCTAGGCACGGCTTGCCCAAGGCACGCCTGGTTAGCTGGGTATATATACCGAATACCGACCACGGACCCAGAGCATAGACTTATTAGAGATAGACCAGATAGACTGCGCGGCCTGTACGAAGCGTTGAAGCCCGCCATGGCGGCCGGGGTATAAAGAGTGAGAGCGAGAGCCTGTTGTGGTCGTAAGGCGCTCTCTTTCTAATTGACGAGTTGGTGGGGAGAGATTCGCCCAATGAAAGTGGGGAGTGCTTAGGAAGTGAGAGTTGACTGGCTCGAGCGTCGAGCGTGCTCATTGGCCGAGTCAGAATCCGTTCTGCGCTCCGATTGGTTCGCGTTTTTCGTGAATAAAACTGGTCAACGAAGCGTCGGAGAAGATTTTCGCAAAGGAAAATTGAAATCACCTCAGGCATCAGCTCTCTCAACGAGATAAAACCACGATAAAACATTCCTCGAACACCCTGTGACACTTTCCACATAGATATACAGGGTGTCTCACCTGATTTTGACATCTTGATTTTCTCGCTATTGTTACTCGTAGCAAAAAATTTTTCAGCATAGGCTTGAATGGTATCGAGTGGAGCATATTTTGATGATATCAGTTTTTTCGTTAGTGGACGCGTAAAGGTCATATAAAGGTTAACTTTTTTTTTTTAAATGGAATGAGGTATTTTTGAATACGTCAATCGATGCAGCTGGACATTCGTTATAAAAAAGTACTAACCTATGTATGTCGAAAAGTTAGTAGTTCAGGAGATATTTCAATTTAAAAAACTCTAAAATACCATTAGACGTTAGTGTTTACTTACTTATGTAACGTCTTAGTACGACAGTAATGGTATTTTAGAGTTTTTTAAATTGAAATATCTCCTGAACTATATATATATCAATATATATACTGATATAAATACAATGTATATATAGAACATAGAAAGGAAACTTTCTCTGTCGAAGTCAGTCGAAGTCGAAATACAGTTGGCAGCCTGCGCGCCTAACTGCTTCCGATTCCGAAGTCTTTTTCACGCGGTGCGGATATCGGCAAGGTACACGCGTTTTCACATTCATCTTTTACCGAGAAACAAACTCGAAATATGTTGAAAAATTGTTAAATGTTTCGTCGCATGTTACTCGCAATATTGTAATCTATCGAATAAACAAATTATTCGACGTGGATCGTGCATTGGAACCGGTGATAATGTCGGATTTTAGTTGTTTCCTGTTACTCTGAATGTTTTTGACAGAATACGTGTATTTATCTTGTAATTTACAAATATAACTTCGTATAAATATAATTACAGTTTTTCTACGAGATACAAACGCTTTTAATTTAGATCGAATAATTGGAGATAAAATTAATATTGAAATTTCTTGTGCAAAAATTCGGAAACAAATAATAACCAGAGGTTAACCTACAATATAAATAGAATTTCGTACAAATATAATTACAAATTTTTCTACGAGATACAGCGCTTTTAACGTAGATTGAATTAATTGGAGATAAAATTAATGTTGGAATTTAACGTGTAAAAATTTGGGAACAAATAATAACCTGAGGTTAACCTATAATTCGATCTTTCAGATGTTCACGGCTAACGCGAAAATAATAAAGAGCGGCGGGGCAGAGCCCGATGCTTTCGAAGCAAGCATTTCTCAGGCTCTTCTCGAGCTGGAGATGAACAGTGATTTAAAATCGCAACTGAGGGAACTGTACATCACAAAGGCTCGCGAAATTGAAACCAACAATAAAAAGGTAATGCTAATGATCTCTGGTTAACTCATTAATACTGCTGTGCGAGTTCCGAGAAGGTATTAGGTTAAGAAGGTGCTCTGTATCTTAGGTTCTGCTCAACGAAAACTTACGAAAAAATTCATAAACATTCTACAAGGAGGAACAAACAACAGTGAATTATTTCAGAATTTTTAGCCTCACCGTCGATTTTGAAAAAAATCCCGAAGCATAAGATTGCGATAGGATCCCCAACCTAGCCACCTGTGTTAGACTACACACGAATTATCCTCTGTTTCTTCTACTCTGCTCAGCGAAAAATTACGAAAAAATTCGTAAACGTTCTACCTAATAACAGAGACGTCCCTGAATTTTTTCAGAATTTTCGACTGCAGCGTCGATTTTGAAAAAAATCCGGGACGCAAACTTGTAATAGGATCCCCAACCTTGCTATCTGGTATCTATTTCTTCCGTTCTGCTCGACAAACAATTACGAAAAAAATTCATGAACATTCTACTTGATAGCATAGATAACAGTGAATTATTTCAGAATTTTTGGTTGCAAAACCGAGTTTTGAAAAATCCGTGAGTCTTTGGAGCATCAGAGGATCGGCAATTTTATGCTTCCGGATTTTTGAAAAATGGATTTCGCAACGAAAAATTCTGAAATAATTCACTCTCATTTACACTATTAAGTAGAATGTTCATGAATTTTTTCGTAATTTTGCGTTGAGCAGAACAGAAGAGCTCAGGGTTTCATTATCACTATACGGAAATATGTTTTGTTGCAGTGCATCATAATCTATGTACCTATGCCGAAGCTGAAAGCCTTCCAGAAAATACAGACACGACTCGTGCGCGAATTAGAAAAGAAATTTTCTGGTAAACACGTGATGTTCGTCGGAGAACGTAAAATTTTACCGAAACCAACGCGGAAGACGCGCACCAAGAACAAGCAAAAGAGGCCGAGAAGGTATATATTTCTTTTTCAAACAATTATCTTTATGTACAAGGTACACAAAGGAAAATACAAAGGAAATTATTTTCTCCAGCCGCACGTTGACCGCGGTGTACGACGCGCTGCTCGAAGATTTGGTTTACCCCGTCGAGATCGTTGGCAAACGTATCCGAATTAAATTGGACGGTACGCAGTTGATCAAAGTTCATTTAGATAAAAATGAACAGACGAACATCGAGCATAAGGTAAAGAAATAAAAGGATCCATTACGGTTGTCAGGAAAAACGCCGCATTTCACATAATTTCACTTCCAAGATATTGCCGTTTAAAGTTCTGATCGCTGAATGCTTCGACAGAGGACATCGGTTAAATTACATTATATTTTTGCAGCCTTCCGAATTGATTATTATGACTTTCTTTTCTGGTAAACACTATGTAGCTCGATTAATGCATAAACTGACATTTTTGGAAATTCTGACATGCGGCGTTTTCTCCTGACGACCACAGATATATTGTTATAGTTATTCGTGCACGCTCACGCGATGTGTGAAATGCTTGACGAGAGAAAGTCTCTGTTTTTGTTCACAGGTTGATACTTTTGCTGCTGTGTACAAAAAGCTGACCGGTCGAGACGTGACGTTTGAATTCCCGGAGACCTACGTGTAAAATTTGTTAAGAAAATATATAAAAAGAAACAATTGAAATACTGTGTGTGTGTGTGTGTGTTGTTCCTGTTCTGTTGTATTTTCGATTGACCCGAGATTCTCACGACGATACGAATACAAAGATATTTACCATATTCACAATATTCAAAAATATTTATGATATCAACAAAATTTAAATACTTGTAATTGAAATACATAATTCGAACCTTTCACTTCGTTCAGAATATTGTGAATATTGCCGGGTATATTACAGGCTGCACTTCCTAAACGGTCGGGAATAGAGGAAAATGTTACAAGTAAAAGTTGAATGGTATCAGACAGTGCATACCACGCAACTAATTTTATGCACTTTTTTGCATCGGTGCATCAGAAAAATGCAACTGCACTTTTTTTAAAATGGAAACCTACATTCTTTACTAGGCCAAGCGATGCAGTTTGTTGTGCTCTACATAAAAGTACTAACATACTTGTGCCCTAAACTTATTCGTTAGGAAGTTATCGAAGCTAAAAGTTCTCCGATTTATAATGGAACATGGTACTCCGGAACACTTGCCGAGACCGAAATAATTCAGTGAACTTTTCGGTCCCGAGATCCCACAAAATACGCAATTGACCATTTCGAAAATATATTTGTATAAATATTACAACACTTTTTATTACTGAGCGTTACCAAGCGCTACATATTACTCCAATGTACTCTGTATACTCGTGTCGGCGTCGGCATCAGTGGCGTTTGTCGTTGGTGGCGTGGCGTGGCGCGTGGCAAAGTGAAGTGAAGCGAGGAGGCTCCGCGGCAGTGTTGTTAGATGGTACAGGAAAACTCGCGCATGCGCGGCGAATCCAGGAACGTATCTGCGTTCTACAGTCCGTAGCTTGTGGGGCAAGTTTTCTTTAGAGCGGTCTTAAACTTTTGTCCGCTACTGTAAATATACAATTAGAATATATTTATATATTACATGTACATACACATCAAATTTTAATATAACATACGCATGTTAAACGTTATGTTTGAAAATCGAGAAGAAAAGATTGTGCGAAGCTATGCGGGGCAACCAAGGTGCCCGATTTCGTACTTCAGTGACGCTGGAATCGTCGCGCATGCGCGAGTTTTCCCGTACCATCTAACAACACTGCTCCGCGGGTGATCGCAGCGCAGTGCTAGAAATGAGGAAAAAAGAGAGAGCGAGATAGAGACGTAATTTTCGTCGCCGCCGCAAGGTGTCGGTGCATCTCGCGTGCGGTTGGCTCTCGCTAGAGCGGCCACCATTGTTGAAATTCTGCTTTGGTTTGATGCCCCGGACGATTTTTTCGCTTGAAAATCGTGAATTCGCCAGCCCCTGGCAAGGGCTTCGTGCGGAAGGTGCGTACATCCGTTGATAAATCCTCTCTGTTCGAATGATAAACATTAACGGGTCTTTTAGTCTTATTGTGGTTCCGCCGGTGACGAGGAGAAAAACCCTCGAGAGAGTTTGTGGCCCATCGATTTACGGGCGAGAGAAAGAGGTAGAGGCGCTCATGTCCGTGTGTCGGGGTGTGTTGGTGTGTTGTGTGGAGCAGAGAGCCAGTGGCGAGAAATTATTCTGCTTGATACATAAGGTGCGTGCACGCGTGCCGGTGTGTGAACGCGACGCTGTCTGTCACATTATCCGTCGACGAGAAGCGGACGCGTAATTTTCTTTCTCGACGTATCTGGATGTTTAGGCGGTTCTCAACGGTTATCGGTTATCAACGACACGCTGTTCAGGTGTATATCCCTGTTTCGCTCGTTTCCACGTACACGAGAACGTGTGTGCGCGCAAACGAAGCGGTGTTGTTCCTCCAACACGCGTACATAGGCGTGTGCACGCGCCACACACGTCACTCTGGATCTCTGCACTTCTACACTTGCACAAGAGTGTGCAAAATTTCAAGAAGAAAACTTGTCACGAAAATACACTGTACACGTTGCGACTCTCTCGATTCTCAAACACATTCTTTTCGCAGCAAAAATCTCCCAGGAGGCGTCTCCAATGCTTCACAATTTCAAGAATTACATTGCGAGTCTCCCAATTTTCAAACGCATTCTTTTCGCAGCAAATATTTCCCTGGAGACAACTCCGATTCTTCTAACGATCCAGCATCACGTTGGACAACCTGCTCCGTATTCTTGTTATTTTCTCTGCTCCGTTCTGTTTTGGTATGCGAACTGTACCACACCGACAAGGAACGAATTAGCTACCTTTTCTTTCTCGCTAAATATCATTCGTTCCCTTCGAATCCACTCGGAAACCATTATAATCTCTTCTTCGGACTATTCCGACAGACGCATGTAAAGCTGACGCATTCGATTCGTCTGCGCAGTCATTATACTACGCTTTCCAACGTGTTCACATTTCTGTCTACGCTCGGATATTTTCTCTGTCGATTGTTGACAGCTGTAACTAACTAACGTAATGTTAGTTTCTCCTAATTTTATCATTGTGAAATTTTTCTTTTGCAGGGCTATTCATACCTGGAGTCGCGCCGAAATGGGCGCAATCAAATAGTTTGATGCAGTGGAATTATATGCGAGAGTTGGTAGCGCACGGCGTTGTACCGGATACTTTTGATTCGCGGGACAAGAAGAAGAGACCAGGTGCGTTAAAGCTTGGATTCCATCGGTTTGTTTAAATTGTTCGCCGCCTCCCTTCTCGAACGGTGTAATAATCGTGTGTCTGTTTTGTATTTCCAATCGGAGAGACGAACCGTCGGAAACAATGAGAACCGCTGTACATGACAGCGGATGTAGAAAAGAATTGTGCTTGTTGTCCGGTATCGAGAAACGAATTTACGTAAACTGTGCAACGTAGAGAAAACACACAACTATGGTTTAGCGAATTGTTTTGTTGGATCTCGAGAAATATGTCTCCAGAAGCTTGAGAACTTTACGGAGAACCCCCTGGTTGTGTTAGACAGGTTCGCGGGGGTGAATGTTAACGATACTACCGATGCTAAAACCGACTCTTCCGCAGAGCAACACACGAATAAGTCACAGAACACTTATTTTGCGAGCTCGTGCGAATCAATATTAAGTAATCGGGAGGATTTCGAAATGTCAGGACAATATCCAGGTCATAGCCGACCTCCAGTTGGCACGCCTCCGCCGCAGACAGTCTGGAATCACCTTACGATGACGCAAGGTCAAGGTAATCACGATAGAAAGGTAAACTTTTCCTCGAGTAACCAGAAATTTCTGGTTACGCAAGGAAAAGAGCCTCAGAAAACAAGTGCGTCCCCTAAAACCGTGTCTATAATAATCAGTTTCAGGCTTGAACATCCACCCGACAGCTCTGTCCGGCGCAGCGCTGAGTCCAGCAGGCTTCTATACGCACCCCTCAATAGCCAGAGCCTCTCACATAACCTCCCAACTGACACCTCAGCTGGCGCACACTCAAGCTCCTCCGACGTGGCACACCCCAACAGTCCCCTCAAAGAGCGTAACACCATCCAACGCTCCTGGCAACCCTCTCTTCAGTTTACAGATGCTAGTAGACAACAGACAGACTCAAAACCAGTACAGAAGCTCTCCGGGTTCTCAAAACACTCTGGACCTCTCTTCGACATCAGAGATAATCCCCGAAAACTACTCCCGAATACCTCAGGATATCCCCATCAGTCTGACCGCTCGAAACGTGGACAAGAACACGAGAAACGGGACGATAATCTCCCCTCCAATCCCATTGAATGGAGAGACCTCTTCGGACAGCGGGATCAGCTCTTCGGTTCCAACTCCGAACTCCGTCAGCGAGCCAGTTTCCCTTTCAACGAAGGAGTCTAGCTCGACAACGCCTAAAATAACCGTGAAGAACTTCGGGCAGGCGCCGTTCAGCGACAAGATGAAGGAGATGGAGAGCTTCTCGCAGAAGGTGATCAATCTGCCCGCCAGCGTGACGATAGAGAGAGTTATTTCCGAGAAGAAAGAATCGTCTTCAGAGGTCCTACCGAAGAACAAAGACACTTTGAGCGTGATAGCTCAGGTTCCAAGGAACGTACTGCCTGTAATCGTGAATCTAACTTCGAAAGGGGACAAGGATACAACGGATAGTCCTAGGAGAGAGTGTTCAGCGGAGGAAACGAACGCTAGATCGCCTAAGAACTTGCCGAAGAGAGGGAAAAAGGGGGTGGACTCTTTGCTGGAGAAGCTAGAAGGTGGAAACAAGAAGCTAGGAACGGAGAACATTGGATCTGTGATCGTGACGCCGTTGGAGGACGCGTGCAGCGTGCAGAGCATGTCGCCGGACAGGCAGAAGTCCAGGTCGCCGAACACCAGGGAGGAGGAGGTGGTGTCTCCGGCGTTCAGCAACGACGACTCGAACGACAACACGAAGCAGCAGCGGAGGAAGAGGAAGCTGGAGAAGCCGGTCAGGCTGAGCAAGGACTCGAAGACGGAGGTGGAGGACATGGAGCTGGAGCCGACGGAGCCCTCGGAGCCTAGAACTTCGGAGCAACCGGCGATCACGGTTGTTAAACTCGAGGAGAAGGACGAATCGGAGCAGAGAATAGCGGAGAAGGTGGAGGAGGAGGAAAGCCAGCCAATCCGGAGGCGGCGCAGCAGCGAGAGTACGCCTCCCAGCTCCACCCCCAACAATCAGAGGGCTCGTAGAAAATCCAGCGACGACGCTGCGGAGTTCTCGAAAGTCACCAGCCCCAGAGGGGTGAATAATAATCCGTTTAACGAGGTGGAGTCCGAATTGGAGAAGATGTTCGCCGGGATCGTTGAAACGGAGAGCGACGTGAAGAAGGAGGAAGCGAAAACGGAGATCGTGGAAGCTGAAAATTGTAGATCTGGCAACAGCGCAGGTAAAAACGATGGGTTCGAGAGCACAGCTCCTTCGAAGGAGGCGAGGTGTTTGACAGACGTTTCGTCGACCTCGACGGTGGATGGGAAACTGACAGGGAAGAAGGGGAAGAAGAATGCCAAGGCGCAGCCTGGGAAAAGGAAAATCTCCAGGTCCTCGGAAAATATTTTTGGGAACGTTGCGGAGGGGATGCAGAAAGAGATGAAGAAAAGGAAACTTTCGAAGAGCTCGAAGAAGCAGAGTTTGGCGAAGAGGACGAAGAAGAATATGAAGATCGATGGGTTGAGGGAGATGGCGTATGATTCTGGGTCGAACGCTAGCTCTATTAGATCTCGAGGACCTGTGGTTCATGTTGAAGGTCCGAGGGATAGTCCGCTGAGCGTTCAAGTGGTGAACGCTCCCAGGGAAGACGAGGAGGAGAAGAATAAGGAAAAGAGGAAGACCGTGGGAAACGGCAACGCGGGGAGAAGTAAGAGACTTAGTCACCAGAACGATTTAGACTATAGGGGTGTGTATTTCTTATGGTATTTATTCGAGTATAAGTTGCGTAGTGATAGAAAATATTTCTATATATTATACGTAATAGATTGTAGTCGTTTGTAGAACGTTTATTATTTGTAGGTAAAGTCAGTAGAGCGGGTCTCTTCAGTTCAACTTTATCGTCGCGGTACGACGCGCATACAACGGATTCGACGTGGGTCTGCGTGTTCTGTAAACAGGGTCCTCATTCTGTTGTACCCGGAGATCCTTCTCGACCGCATCCGAACTTGGCTGGTCCTCATATAGCACCTGGAACTTATACCGTACGTGTTTTTCTCCATCACCGTGTTTGCCGGTTCATTCCACGCGAAAACGGACACTTCAAAGATTTCAATTGAGGGAAATTTAAAGATATAAATTTCTCTAAGTTTATACTTAAAATTTCCCCAAATTCACAAAAATAAATCTCAAGAAATGCAGAGAAATTTATAACGAATTTGTAACCTGTAGTTTCGATTTACGATACAGGTTCCAGCAGGTGTTTTGAGCGACTTGTTCGGCCCGTATTTGATTGGTAAAGAGCGTCTGGAGGATGGAATTCTGTCGGCGGACGAGCAAGAGATCACCACGGAGCAGAAAAAAGGTGGAAAGAATAAAAGAAGTTTGAGATACGCCGGTTTAGCTGACCAATTCACTGCGAAAATGGGGAAAAAGAAGCGAAACTCTGTCGAGAGTAATACGAACGCGATTTTCACGGGAATGACCGTTCTTCCGGGGGAAGAACAACGCTGGGAAGTTTGGCTTCACGAGCAGTGCGCCGTTTGGGCGGCTGGAGTATATATGGCAGGTATAATCGACACAGCATTTATATATTTATTTATTAGGATGGCTCTTATTTAATCTTATGAACAATTTTTTTGGAAAAATTTCATTTACAGCACCTCTTCAGAGTTATTTGAAATAATTAAAAATAAATCGAGATCTTTTTCGAAAAACGATTTTATCAACATTCAATTAATGATTTCAACGTTTAATCCATTTGGGGCCACGTTTTCTCGTTATCTGTGGCCGCTGAAACTTTGCACAGATTTTTTTTTAATTATGTGGAACAACTGGGGGGTGGTGGGTGCCATCAAAGAAATTCAATAGCCTGTTATCATTCGTAGGAGGCAGAGTAACTGGTTTACAAGAAGCAGTGTGGGACGCTGCGAAGTCGATGTGCGACGCTTGCGGTTTAACAGGGGCAAATATTGGATGCGTTAAACGGGGTTGTAAAGCTGTCACGCATTACCCTTGTGCTCTTACAAGGGGTTGGCACTTGGATACTAATCAGTATATACCGAAGTGTAACCTTCATCGAGTTACGTGAAACTTTGGTAAGTTTTCCCCAATACACCTGTTGGTTTTTCATTTTTCACGACCGCAGTTTGCGACAGAAAAATCGGACAAAATTCTGTAAAATGTGTGTCGCGATCCACAATATATGACATTTTTTCCAGAATTCTAGAACGCGTCGAAGACCAGAAAACGCGCATTTTCGAGAAATCTGCACTTTTTCCATTTTTTCGACGTTTATAATTTTTCACGACCACAGTTTGCGACAGAAAAATCGGAAAAAATTCAGAAACGTCTTTGTTATTAGATAGAACGTTCACGATTTTTTTTGTAATTTTTGGCCAAGCAGAACAGAAGAAATAAAGGATAGTGTAACGCGATAAAAAAGTAACACTAACCGTAGAGACGAAAGTGGTACTATACGAGGGAAGACTGTATTCCTCCTTATTCTTTAATATATATTCATCTTCGTATGTTTTTATAACTGTGATGTGAGAAAATCTCTAATCGTACAATTTCTTTCTATTTTCCAGCATTTAAGAGTTTCGAGATGTTTTGAAAAATTCCGCGGAAGCGTCGTGCGACGCGTGAAGCGTGTTTGAGGCGTGAAAGTATACACATACATGTGTCGTGGACAGACGTATGGCAATTTCTATCCAGAAAAAAAACTATCAATATGCTCGCACAGAAAAAAATACCTTCCAATGTACAAGATGTTTGGAAACGAGAATGCTGTTGTTGTCTAATTAAGAAAATCCAGTAAAAAACGAACGGAGAGGAGAAAAAAATTCCATCTGGAAAAGCGAAGAAAAACTCGTCGCTCCTTCTCGTTAATGAAATTTCATTAATTTTCATGGCCTGTGGCCTTGAACAGTGGCCTTTCTCGACCTAATGTAAAAGCAAGATCTTTTGAATTTTTCAATCTGTAATATACTTAATAGAGGAATGATCAAGGAGGGATGAAAAAAAAGAAACTATTAAATCGGACGAAAAGAAAACAAATTTTCCATTTTTCACCGATTACACACACACGTGAAAAACCTCGAGGATAATTTTTTCGGGGGCATATTGTATCTGACGATAAACGACAAACAAAGAAACACCCAGAAGATTATGGTTGTTCCTTGAAAAAAAAATAATGAATTGTACGGTTTGTACATAATTTCAAGGATAGGAGAATAGATTGTTAGAATTAATCGAAGAAATTAGTGGAAGGAATTTCTCAACGTTTACGATAGAGTGTTTTCATTTAACGACGAAAGAAAGAAAGAATTAGCTGCGGATTAAAGACATTACACACACGGACGAGCGTTCTTCTCTTCTGCGAATGTAAGAAATCACCTGTAAATAACAAAGTTTCTTATAACAAGAACAAATGACTATTATATTATTATAGTAATTCCAACGACACCATCTAACGACATTCTCCGCGTTCTCGAAGATCGTGCCGTTTGGGTAAGCATGTGGCAGTTGTGTTCTTCGGAATTCACCGATTCGAAAGTTACGAGTGTTTAAGGTTGAGCAATTTTAAGCGATTTCGAAAAGGTGAAGAAATGAACGTTCGTTTATCATGACGAGGGTAGTGTAACACTTGGGAGAAAGATACAAAAGTAAGGAAAGCTGAAAATAATCACTCCTCAACAGTTCTCCGTTGTTGTTCAGTTTAGGGGACCGCGAATTTCCAACTTTTTTCGACATGATCCTGTAGACTTTGACGAGAGGATGCCGAATATCCAAGTTACAATGTTAGGAATTCACCGGTTCGAAAGTTACGAGTGGTCAAAGTTGAGCGGATCCGAAATTTTTGTGGATTTCGGTGAGAGAACGCCAAAAATTTAAGTTTCAATGTTAGGAATTCGCTAGCGCAACAGTCACAGGTGTTTAAAGTTGAACGGAAGACAAAAACTGGAAACGGAAATTGTTGTTCAGAAGGATGACCTTGAGGAACATATCTAAAGATGATTGCAATCCGAGGGGAGGAGCCTAATCTACAAGCTCTTCAATCAAACCTTTAAGTTCCCTGATCGAACACATTTCGACAATGTTTAAAGTACCAATGTTGTTCGGAACGATGACCTCGACAACAATGTAACTAAGGTTGAACAGTTTACAGGTATTTAAAGTTGAGCGAGCTAAAAATTTTTGCCTTTTTCGTGCGCGATCTTGTAGATTTCGGCGAGAGGATGCCGAAAATCCAAGTTTCAATGTTAGGAATCCATTGTTTCGAAAGTTACGAGTGTTTAAACTTGAACGATTTCCAGTCAAAAAGTCTATAAATCCCTCAAATTTAAACATCCATAACTTTTTCGCCATTAACCCTACAGTATCGAAACTTGGATTTCTCACATCTCCTCTTTCAAACCTACCGTCTAACATTTCAAAACCCCAAAAATTCATATTAGAAATTCAAACATTCCTGGTTACGCAATGTAATTTCAATGTAACTCGTGTTCAATGTAATTTACCTGTCGAAAACGCTGAAAATCGCTCGGCTTGAAAGCTCTCGAAAATATATATAATTGCGATATATTTTCAAAGCTTTTGAAAATATATAACATATATAAAATTGTAATATAAAATTGCAAATATATATACAATATAATATTTTCGTTTATTTCTTGGCACCTCGTCGTTTTCTCAAATATACTCGAATTTTAAGTTCGATTAATAAAAAGAACGAGCTCTCACATGTTTACCCAAAAGGAAAGACTTCGCAAAACGCTTCTCATAATAAATAATAATAATATTATTCCATCGCTGATACTATTATTATTATTGTTATTATTATTATTTTACAAATTAGCTAACGTTTCTTTCTCGACGCGCGGCCAACTGTAAGTTTACTTGTTCGCCGTTATTTTCGAAATGTGAAATCACCGATTTTGATTAAATCGAATACGATTTTATTGCGATTCAATTAAATTGTTCGATTGTTCACTGTCTCATTATTAGACTGCGGATTCTTCATGCAATTCTTACAGCACTTGTGAGAATGTTGAGAGAAAAATTTATAGAATATATCAAATTTTCAAAATAGGATTTTTCTAAATTCGATAGAAAAAGTAGGATTATTATTTGATATCCGAGTTTTGTAGTTCAAAAACAATTGCGAGTCGCATGAACATCCGCAGTCTACTTATTATCGTCACTATTTCACGGTCAGCTGATATACAGTTTTCCTTTGCATAGTGTAATAAGCAAATAATCTAAATTTTACGCTTTAGGATTTTTAAAAAAATTGATCTTGCAACGGAAAATTCTGAAATAATTCACTGTTATCTATGCTATCAAGTAGAATGTTCATGAATTTTTTCGTAATTGTTTGTCGAGCAGAACGGAAGAAATAATGGATAATTCGTGCGTAGTCTAACCCAGATAAGGGATCCTATTACAAGATTTTTTAAAAATCGACGCTGCAGTCGAAAATTCTGAAAAAATTCAGGGACGTCCCTGTTATTAGGTAGAACGTTCACGAATTTTTTCGTAATTTTTCGCTGAGCAGAATAGAAGAAACAGAGGATAAAATTCGTGCGTAGTCTAACACAGGTGGCTAGGTTGGGGATCCTATCGCAATCTTATGCTTCGGGATTTTTTTCAAAATCGACATTGCGACCAAAAATTCTGAAATAATTCAGTGTTGTTCGTTCCCTCTTGTAGGACGTTCATGAATATTTTCGTCACTTTTTCTCGAGCAGAACAGAAGAAATAAAGGATAGTGTAACGCGATAAAAAAGTAACACTAACGGTAGAGACGAAAATGACACTATGCGAGGGAAGACTGTATATACATATATATATGTATATTAATTTTTATTTTTACACAATCATTATTATTGTACTCGTTTAAATCGTTACTATATCGTTATCGTAATTCTCATCATATTTTCTAAGAATAGAGAATAGATATTATATCGATAAAATCCTTCGACGGAAATGGAGGATGATATCGATGGAAATCAGGAAAATTGTATAAAAATATCTCGAATGAAATATATAATGTAAATATATATATATATAAATATATATATCAGTAATTTCGGTAGAGACCAAAGTGTACCCGCGTACCAACGACTTTTATGTAAATGTTTTTTCCTCGTACTTTGAAAACTTTCAGGAGTAATGAGCGGGCACACGTATATAGTATACTATATTTACACACACACACACACTAAATCAGAATAACTTTCTTATGAATAGACCAAACGATATTATTTTATTAAGGCAAATTTCAAAGTTAAAATAATTTTTGAAAATTAAAAGGAAAAAATTTTGTTGTATTAAATTTACTTTAATGGAAAACTAATTTCAGATTTAAATATCGAGGGAAATTTCAATTTTCGAATTCACAAAAATTTCAAGTATTGAATTTAGGGAAATTTCGAGTATTGAATTTAGAGAAATTTCAAGTATTGAATTTAGAGAAATTTCAAGTATTGAATTCAGGTAAATTTCAAGTTTTGAATTCAGGGAAATTTCAAGTTTAAATCAAGGTGAATTTCAAGTTTAAATTATAGAATAAATATACGTGTGTGTGTGTTACATTATGTATGAAAGGGAAACAAAATTCTATCTGAGAGAAACAATTGTAATATTAATATTTGTGATACGAAAAAAATTTCTGAGAGAATAAATTCTAGCGTGTTACGTTACATTCGACTGTGCGTACATAGAGCTTTCTTTTACATATATATATGTACTTCTGTGTACAGTTTGAATATTGTCTATAATAACTTCTTGAAGTGGTTGTACTAATTGTGTACATAGAAATAGCGGACTCGTGGTGGACACTTGATGGACACGGAGAAATTTTTGGCGAAACTTTCGAATTCTCTTTGTATGCATAGTTCGATAATATAATATATATTGTAAAGAGAAATCGTTTGGGGAAGCGACCGCGGAGCAGAATACGTTTGTTCGCGATCTGTCTTTGTATTATATATATAAACATACTAAAATCTTTTAGCTTGTACATTTTGCTGACAAAAACGTAATTTAAAATGTTTGTAATAACGAGAAGCACAAAAGAAAAGCGTAAAAATATATACACATATATGTATATATATATATATATATATATATATATATATATATATATATATATATATCGAGGGAAATTTCTGAAATTTCTAGTTTAGAATCGAGTGAAATTTCTCGATTAAATTTCGAGAAATCGCAAGGTTTGAATTGTGGGAAGATTCAAGTTTAAATCGAAGGAAATTTCAAGTTTTGAATTCGGGAAAATTTCATGATTAAATTTAGGGAAATTTCAAGATTAAATTTAGGGAAATTTCAAGATTAAATTGAGGGAAATTTCAATTTTAAATTAATTTTTGAAAATTAAGAGGAATTCTTATATAAAATATTTTATTTAAGTTAATTTTTAAATTCAGGGATGTTTCTAGTTTAAATGTAGAGAAATTTCAAGTTTCGAATTGAGGGAAATTGCAGATTTGAATTCGGGAAAATTTTAAGTTAAAGTATGAAGAAATTTCAAGTTTTGTATTGAGGGAATTTTCAAGTTTAAATCGAGGGAAATTTCAAGATTAAATTTAGGAAAATTGTAGAATCGCCTGGAAGTAATTTGTATAAAAACATAGGGCCCTGTAAAATATAAAACTCGCATCGTGATATATATAGGCGAGAGAGAGCGAGAGAGAGAGAGAGAGAGAAAGAGAAGATATCGTTAGAGAAAATCAACAGCGAAACAATATTTTATATATATATATATATATATATATATAATTATATATATATATATAATATATCTTCCTCTCCCTTTCTGTTTTAGCGTCTTGAAAAAAATTGTTCATTGGTGTACACCATTTTTTTGTGATCTGATTCTAGCGACAACAATTGTTATAAAACTATCGGATCTTTCTCTATTTAAGAACATACAACAACAACAACAAAAGAAATCGGGGGAAAAAAGTCACAGAATTGTATTTAAGATCGACACAATGATACAGCTAAGTATTCATCTTTTGTGTAATATAAATATAATGAATAATAAAATATGATGTCATAAGTCGGAGTAACAGGCAGTTTCTTTTATCAAATATGTGTACATTTATTATTATACAGTGTGGGGCACTATAAACAAGTCACCTGAATAACTCGGCTGCTATTTGGTGTTAGGAAAAAATGCATATGCAACAAATATCATATCAAAATAGGGAAAACATTTCATTTATTTTATTTTACCATTTTGATTTTTACAAAAAAATATACAGCATCGCTTCGAAAGTTTTGCAGCGTGTAAGTTCGATTTCGAGAATCGAAAGGATACTATAGTATAATAATTGAATTTACATTTCGATTATACACAGCGGTACGTATACAAACTTTTACAAATCTGTGAAAATAATGATCAATTAAACATTAAACGATACGTTGACTTAGATGTTCGATTACAAGTATTAACAATTTACAATTGTATGTATAATATCTATGGGAGATATTTGTTTCTATGATACAATATAATTACAATGGAAAATTCGATTATTCACAAAAAAAACATGATTGTCACTCATAGTCACTTGATACCGATCTAGAATTTATTCGAACCATTCGAAAGCTGACCAAGAAAAAACCCTTCGAGGAAAATTTCAGCCCTCTAGCTCGCCCGTGAGGGTACTTACAGGAGAAATCAGATTTCCCGGCTCCGATGCTTTCTAAAATTCTGAAAAAAATGTGACACATTTCGGAGCCCAAGGCGCATTTTACAGAATTTTTTCAGACTTTTTCACTGCGAACTGTGGTCGTGAAAAATGGAGTACCCCCAGAAAATCGGTGAAATGCGGTGTCGAGTTACACTTATTACTTTTTCATTTTTCACGAGCACAATTTTCGACAAAAAAATCTGAAAAAATTCTGTAAAATGAGCCTTAGATCCAGAAGTTTCACATTTTTTTTCAGAATTTTCGGATGCATTAGAGATCGGAAACTAAGGTCAGTTTCAATTGCCCTTTCCTTCTTCCTGGACAATACGTCTATCTTTTCAAGTCTTTTAAACTTCCTGTTCTTCGGAGTCGCAGCCGAGTTTGTTCGCAGAATCCATCAACTCCGCACTCTTAATTTATCGACTACACTCTCTGAGCCTCTCTGCGGAAGTTGTTACAAGTCGCAGCTGTTAGAACATCTGTCCTCGGTCTACGAAACAGCAGCACATGTGGTTCTGCAAGATAATTCAAGAGTTACTTGTCTGCCTCGGTTATTTCAGCTCGCGAGAAGAAGTTAAAGGAACAAGAACGATGTGAAAAGAACGAAACTTCTCAGAGAATTTAATCGGAGAAGAAATTGGCTAAGAACGAAACTGAAGGAACACGAAGAAGCTTCGTACAAACTTTCGGCACGATTTAACAGCGAATATACCTTTTCTCTTATTCACCTTAACATTCTTCTTCGTTCTGGTCAAAAATTTCTGGTGGAATTTCTTTGATTCGCGTACCTGGCACGTGCATCATGTAATGCACCCATCCAGGGCTCTGTTGAACGCCCAGATTTCTCCACTCGGTCTCCGACATCAGATGAGTCTTCGGAACGTGTCTGGCTAGCTCGATCGGCAGAATAACGTGTCTGGAAAAATGATAATTGATAACTAACTGCGTAGAATTGAACGTGGAATTTATTTCGACATTTTTCCGAATGATTTGAAGACATCGATGTGTATTTCAGGAGGTTAGGCTTTTCAATAATTGTGCTGCATCAAATGGAAGCTTGAAAATCTTCTTTTACACAATAATCCCGAAGGAAATTATTGGATTTTGTTATTGAGGGTCAGTTGTTGGTTTATGATTAAAATTGTGTTGTTGCTATCGAAGGTTTTCTTTGAAAAAATCATCAGCCATGAACTATAGACTTTCAGCAATTATGGAATAATCACCGGTAGGTAAATGTGTTAATATTTTACCATTTATTATTTTATTTATATAATATATAATATATAATATTGTTGTTTGTATATATTTAGTTGTATTAATAGAGTTTTAGATAACGAAAGCGATCGGTGACACAAACCTGTACTCGTACTTGTCGTCGCTGTACTTTTCCGAATATTGTATCTGATCAATAGGCATTTCGAGATTTCAAGGATTTAAGAACGCCGTCGAATTCTTTCCATAACAATAATGTACCGAATCGTGTAACGATAACGTATTTTCTTTCGCGCACTCTGACAACAACAGATAATAATAAACAGGGATTCGCGTGGATTCGCGCTATTTCGGAAACTATTGCGCCCTCTTGCATTGTATCGTTCCCGTTCCGGTCAAATTTGGTGGTTCCGATATGGCGCATCTTTTCTCGCGCATGCGCGGCAATTTCAGCCTCGGTAAAGTGAGATTCTCGATAAAATGGGGTAGCTTGAGCACCCCTGCACCCAGTGCCGTAACGAGGGTGTGGCGAAAGAGGCGCCCGCCACCGGCGCAACTGGGTTTGGGGCGCAAAGCAAAGAATACCACTATTTTATGTTTTTATTATATTATTCTAACATATACCTACACAGTGACTCCCATTAATATTCGGACACTTTATTCTATACGATTCAAACTTTTTTCGGAAGCTATAGAGCACTTAGTTCACTACAGGCGATGTGAAAAGAAATTTTTTCGGAAATATGCAATTGGTCGGAATTGTAGAGAAAATACTAAAAGATCCATTTAACAACTTTTTTATGTGGGCCTATATTGAAAATTTAAAAAATACGTTTTGTAGATCTGTTTCAATTAAACATATGTATCCTGAAAATTTCGTCAAAATCGGTCGACGTTGCAAATATTGTAAATTTCTTTGGATATTGTAAATTTCTTTGTACATATATCGTAAATTTCTTTGAATATTGTAAATATTGTGAATATTACGAGTGATGTAGTCTCACGTCCCAGAAAAAAGTCAAAGCAGACACATATCTCTGACACATACCGTGTTACCGAAACGAATAACAGAAACGGAAATATTTCCACGAACCTGCTAAAAGATGTCCTGTCGATCGATGCCGTTGAAACAGGATTGGTCGCTTCGAAACTAGTGTGCGGACATGTGTTTCGTTTCCCGCCTTGTGGGTTGTTGTCACGGCTCCACCAGTCCGGTCACTCTGTGAGCCACTGTGAAGTTGCACTAGTATATGTGTGTACACATATATACTATATATATTCATCGTAGTGGTGCTCTCGTAGAGAACGTCGTTCAGGAACACCTAGGCCCGGAATCGAACCGAACCGAACCGAACCGCCGCGTCGTCGTTGGGTTGGCTCTCCTCTCGGTATGGTGGCTCTGTCCGACTAGTACATAGTGACCGACCGTGTGTGTTGTACTGTACCCAACCGTCCGTCATATTCCCAGTTTGAAAGCAAGGTTGCTAGTTGTTGCGACGCAGAGAGGTGCAGTGGTTGTGTTGTACGGATTTCTGCCGGCCATGGAGAAGCGGATAGAGCTGGAGAAACGGGGTAGAACTCCCGGCGAAGTAAGCCCACTTTATTTTACTCGATCGACGACAAACAAACTTTATCCATTTCACCTCTTCTCCCTGCTACCATCCATACTCCTTCATCCCTCACGTTTCCTAACATCATTCATGGTTTCCTAAACCTGTGAAACACCGAAATAAACCTAAAAAAACACCGCCTGGAAAATTAAATGAAAACGGTGCATAATTTTTCTGATGACCGCGTGGCTCGCACGCATTTATCTCGTCCATGAAATTTATCTTGTCCACACCGAATCCACACCACCGCTAACACACCAACAGGCATGGCGTGGTCTCTCCGCCGCTTTCCTCACCGATTTCCCAGCATTCTCTCTCCTCTCCGTTCGCTTTCTGGCGGAAAATTTGAATCGCTAGTTCAACATTTTCAAATCAACTCTTAAAGTAAACTAAGATCGACAAAGAATTCTCTCGATATTGTACACAGAGATTGTATAGCGTGGCTCGCATCAGTGCAAACGTGTTTAATCAATGGAGACCTTCCTCTCCCTCTCTCTCTCGCTCTCCTGCAATGGCTGATTTGATTTTATTCTCTGGAGTCTAACGCGATGCTAACAGCTCCGATCGAAAGTCTTCGCTACTCGATGCAAGCTGCGTGGTACCAGATGGCTTCGAGCATTTTTTCCTACTTTTCTGTGGAATTCATTTCGAATTTCCGAGAACATTTTCCCCGGTTACGAACATTTCGGAAACACCAATGCGAACGCGTGCATGAATTTCCGAATTTTTCACGGTATATAAGTGAAAATTTTCGCGATTATAAATTTTTCTATGAAATTAAAATTGGAGGAAATTGAAAGTTTTTATATGGAAGTTAAAATTGAAGGAAATTGAAAATTTTCATATGGAATTTCTTTTTCGATTGAAGGAATTTCCGAATTTTTCACTGTATATAATTGAAAATTTCCCTCGATTTGAAGTCTCGCACAAAAATTATTTGCGAAACAATAACGATAAACATTCTCCGTCCACAGAAATTTCCTAAACACGATTTGATTTGCTTTGATTTATATATTTATTCATACCGTGAAGCGTGTTTAAAAAATTCCATTAATTTTTCAGTGTAATTTTAAACGTTTCTCTTGATTTCAAATCTCGTAGAAAAATGATTTGCGAAACAATAATGACAAATATTCTGCGTCCAGAGAAAATTTCTCAGTGCAGAGAAATTTCCTAAAGCATGAATTTCCGAATTTTTCACGGTAATTGAAAATTGAGGGAAGCTTTAAATTTTTCCAATGAAATTAAAATTGAGGGAAATTTTGAATTACATTGGAAAATCAATGGAATTTTTCAAACATGGTTTCCGGCGTCAATTAGTAAATAATAGATGGCTCCCAGCATGTTTCTAATTAATTTTTGTATGAAATTTAAAATTGAGGGAAATTTTGATTTACCAGAATTTTTTAAACATGGTTTACGGCGTCAATAACTAAATAAATCGAATCAAATCCTTCGGAAATTCGTGTTTAGGAGGACATTTCTGTGCACTGAGAAATTTTCTCTGGACGCAGAATTTTTATCATTATTGTTTTGCAAATACATAATAATTTAGGCGCGCGCCAACGAATCACGATCACTTGCCATATATTTACTGTTGAAGTATTATGTCAGAGTGTCGAACAGTCCTTCGACCGCGACTCCTCGACACTCCGCCAAGGTCGAACGAAACAAAACCGAAACATTGCTTTCCCCCATTGCTTATTATTCTGTTTCCTTATTTTACTTATTGTTTGCTTATTACGCTTTTCATTCTTCTTTAATATAATAACATTAATGTAAATACACAATTAAAATAATAATAATGTACGCAAGGTGCAACAACTCCTCCTCAACAACTCGAACTTAATCGCAAGATGAGAACCGCCTTTACGCCCCCGTTCTTTTTCCTTTTGTCATGTGATATAAATTTTATACAATGAACCACGAAAGTATTTGATCTACAAAAAGGATTTTCCAAAAAATTACGATTTGTAAGGTTGCATGGAAAAATAGAAAGAGCACTTTATAAGACTCTTTTTTTTATTTGGGCAGTTAATGAAAATTTAAAATATATGTTTTGTAGATCTATGTTAGTTTATACACATGCTGAAAATTTCACGAAAATAGATTAACATACCCAAGAGCTACAAGTGGTTAAATGTGGTGGAAATCTCTTTTACTTTCTCATGTAATTCTTAGCGATTGCAATCTTTTAAAATCTTTTTTGCATGTCATTTGGCAAATTAATTCTTTTAATTGCTCGAACAAAAATCAGGTTGGTTTGGTCCGATCATAAAGAAGTTATACTGTTTTTTTTTTAAAGTGCGTTCAAATACTTTCCTGGTTCACTGTATGTACATGTTACAATAAATTGTTAGATAAACGGTATTCTTCAGATTTTCTGTTGATTAAGAACGAAGATGTCACAAGAGATTTCTCGTGTACGTTTTATATTATGAGAGTTATATATGTCAATCGGCGGAAGATGCGTGTGTCGCACAAGTGGACGCCGCCATTGTTTTTTCTCCAGCACGCGCCAGAATTTCCTCGACTACGATTTTCGCTATACTTTTTAAAGTATACTTGACAGAGAGAGAGAGAGAGAGAGACTAGAGAAGAATGTTTTTTCGATATTTCAAACTAGAGAATACAGAAAATTTGTCAGATTATTCGATTTTTCTCTCTACGTTGTAATCACGTTTCATGGCGTGTCGCTGTCTGATCACTACGCAGCCATCTTGGACGAGTCCACTCATTCATCAATCGTCTTGTAGGATTTTCAGATAAACAGGGAAACATGGAATAATCGTTTTCCATGCGTTTACGTGCATCGGGAGAGTTCCAACGACGATCTACAGTATTTTCTTGACTTTTCTTTTTTTTATTTGTTCAGATGAAATGTGTTTTGTTGCGTGGGCGGCTAGCGTTTGAGAACGATGCAGATCATACTTATTATATATACATAGCAGCGCTGTAACTACTGTGTTAAAGCCCTGTTCATGAAATAGACAGAAATGTTTCCAGTTTTTCATTTTTCACGACCACTGTTTGCAATTGAAAAATCGGAAAAAATTCTGTAAGATGCGCCTTAGGATCCAAAACGTGTCGCATTTTTTTCAGAATTTTAGAACGTATCGGAGACCGGAAAATGCGCATTTTCAAGAAATCTGCATTTCTCCGATTTTCTTTCCGACGTTTTCATTTTACACGATCACAGTTTCCAGTAAAAAGTCTGAAAAAATTCAGAAAAATGCGCCTTGAGAACCAGAAGTTTTCTTATGGACGCGATCACATTATGAAATACAATACAAACCGAATTTTTTCGACATTTCTGCTGCGAGGAGTGACAAGTTAGACTTGTTGGTTTTTCATTTTTTACGATCGCAGTTTGCAACGAAAAAATATGAAAAAAATTCATGGACATTCTACTTAATAGCATACATAACAGTGAATTATTTCAGATTTTTTGGTTGCAAATTCGATCTTTAAAAATATCTGGAATCATAGAATTATGATGGGATCCCCAACCTCACTGTCTGGGTTAGACTACACTCGAATTATGCTTTATTCCTTCTGTTCTGCTCAACGCAAAAATTATGAAAAAATTCATGGACATTCTACTTAGTGGCATACATAACAGTGAATTATTTCAGATTTTTTGGTTGCAAATTCGATCGGAATCATAGAATTATGATAGGATCCCCAACCTCACTGTCTGGGTTAGACTACACTCGAATTATGCTTTATTCCTTCTGTTCTGCTCAACGCAAAAATTATGAAAAAATTCATGAACATTCTACTTGATAGCATACATAACAGTGAATTATTTCAGAATTTTTGGTTGGAAAATCGATTTTTTAGAAAATCCGGAAGCATAAGATTTACAAGACTATGACTTGATCGTACGATATAATAAAATATCGAACGTGAAATTAATTATTTATTGTATGTTTATAACTAATGTGTCGTCTTCTCCTTTTTCAGATCAAAGAACTGGTCCTGGACAATTGTCGAAGTACAAATATCGTAGGTTTAACAGACGAATTTGCTGCTCTAGAATCATTAAGTCTTATCAATGTGGGTCTCACCAGTTTAAAGGGCTTTCCGAAATTGTCGAGTCTGAGAAAGGTACGTTAAGAAGACGTTAATCAATTTCATACTACTATAATATGCATTTCGTTCATATCATCCCGGTACGTTCTTCGGGTTTGAAAGAACTCCTTAAAATTGTGACGTTAAAAAAATCGAACATAATTGATGTAATTTATACAACTTTTATTTAACCAAAAACTTTCGTCTTTTTCCGATGTTATCCAGTGGATTTCGACGAGAAGATGCGAGAATTCCAAGTCTTGATTCTGGAGGGTGAATGATTCAAAAGTTATGAGTGTTTAAAGGTGAGCGATCTATAATGTTTTTGATTGGAAATCGCTGAACTTTAAACACCTGTAACTTTCGAACCATTGATCCTGCCGGATCGAAACTTGGATTTCTCGCGTCTTCTAATCGAAATCTACCGGACAACATCGGAAAGAGGGAAAAATTTTTGGTTACTGAAGGAAGTGTTTACCGAATCGTTAATTTTCTGAATTTTGCGCAGCTGGAACTTAGCGACAATAGAATCTCCGGCGGTTTAAATCTTCTTCAATCCAGTCCAAAATTAACCCATCTGAACCTCAGCGGCAACAAGATCAAAGATCTTGACACGCTTCAACCGTTGGTAAGTCTCGAAACGCTTAAAAATTCGTTCTGCCAAACATTTACAACGCTGTTTGGTAGGAATGGTGTAACGATTACATTTTTCTTTGCAGAAGGAATTTAAGAACTTGAAAAATCTTGATCTCTTCAACAACGAAGTAACAAACTTGGATAATTACAGAGAGAAAGTTTTCAGTCTTAATCCTAGTCTTCGATACCTCGATGGGTACGTATTTTTATTGCTACAAATTTCGCTAATATTGATATTAAAAATTATATAATAAATATAATCGTTCCGCTACGAACAGATTTGACATCCATGATCGCGAAGCAGACGACACCGAAGGAGAGGATGACGAAGTAAATGGAAACGAAGATGGCGACGGCGATGCCAACGAAGAAGATAGCGAGGAAGGTAACTACAAAAGTCAAATGCTTCTCTCTTCTGGAAAATCACTCGGACATTTATTCGAACGGTGTAAATCGGAGAGAGGTTTTCTACATTTCTTTGCGTTTTCCCTTAAAATCTTGCTAACAGCGAATGAACAGTTTCAGATGAGGAAGACGACGAAGATATTGATGACCGCGGTGTAGGTTTAGCAACTGTATACAAAGAAGGTCTCGAAGTAAGTCGATAACGGTGTTATTAACATTGTTCTGAATCTTTCTATTGGTAAATCACTTCTTAGTAATAAATGTGTTTTCTGCATCGTTTCCGCTGGACAAAAAATTACGAAAAAATTCATGAACATTCTACTTAATAGCATACATGACTGTGAATTATTTCAGAATTTTTGGTTGGAAGATCGATTTTTTGAAAAATCCGGAAGCATAAAATTGTCATAGGGTATCCTCATTATGTATCTGGAAATCATGCTCTATATCTTCTGTTCAGCTCAAGAAAAAATTACGAAAAAATTCATGAACATTCTATTTGACAGCATACATAATAGTGAATTATTTGAGAATTTTTTGTTGTAAAGTGAATTTTTGAAAAAATCCGGAGAGAAGCTAGGGTCCCCAGCTCTTCACTGTCTGTGAATCATGCACGATGTATATCTTCTGTTCTGCTTAAGAAAAAATTACGAAAAAATTCATGAACATTCTGCCTAGTGGCCCACACGTCAGTGCATTATTTCAGAATTTTTGGTTGGAAAATCGATTTTTTAAAAAACCGAGAAGAGGCTCTCAAGTTGAATTATTTGGTCGAAATCAATCGAGAGGTGGAACTTTTGATAAAAAGGAATTATCGACTGTTAATTTGAACTACTAGGATTTAAGGTCTTTGCAGACTATACCGACACGGCGGCTACCTGCAAAGGACCGCTAGGCCGTTTTTGGTCTCTCCCCTGTATTTCAATGGGGATGCGGATACTAGGCCGTACCGACGACCCGCCGCATCCCCATTGTAATACACAGCGGCGCGGTGCAGGTAGCCACCGTGTCGGTATAGTCTGCAAGGACCTTTAATTTAATCAGTGCTTAGCGTACGATTAATGTAACTATGAATTTCGTTGTAATAGGATGACAGCGATGAAGATGATTTCATGTGCGACGGAGAAGAAGAGGAAGATGACGATGATGCTGAGGATGATGAGCCGGAAGAAGAAGAAGGTAAATTAGCTTAAACTGATTTTATTTTATAATTTTACAACATTAGAATTTTACAATTTTACAACTTTACGACTTAGGAATCTTACAATTTTACAAATTTTCGACTTTGGAATCTTACAATTTTACAAATTTACGATTTGACAACATTATATTCAAATCTCAATTCAAATTCAATTTCTTAGCAACCCGATTTAAATCGAAATCCATCTCCCAGCAACCCGATTTAAATCGAAATTCAACTCTAAGCAACCGAATTTAAATCGAAATTCAACTCGTTGCAAGCCGATTAGATTGAAAGTTCATCTTTCGATAATCAAATTTAAATCTGTAAATCGAAAAATCTTCTCAACTCTCATCAACCGCGAATTAAAACGAAAAAATTCTTTACCAACAACTCCCGAGATTTCCCATTTTTCTTTTTCGTCCCACAGAATCATCACCGGCACGAGGCAAGAAAAGAAAACACGAAGACGGCGATTCCGGGAACTAGAACATCTAACAAACACTTGCTTTCTGATTATTGTTTCATGAGCGTAAAAAAACTCATAGCAAATAACAATAAACGGAGAAGAAAACCGCGAGAGCTAGCGAGAGCGAGCCACCTGGGAATCAAACTAATTTCACCGACCAATGGAAAACAGACTACAGTTAGTTGTGAAAGAGCGAGAGAGAGAGAGAGAGAGAGAGTGAGAGAGAGTTAAATCGGTAAAAAAAAAGAAATCATTGACTGACAAATATTGTCTGTAGAACAACAACAGAAAAGAAAAAAAAAGAACCCATTCGTAGAAAGAAGAGAACACAGACGGAAAACAAAATCAACTAAAAAAAAAGAAAGAAAAGGATAAAACGATGGCATAACAACAAGAAAAAATAATAAAAGAAAATAGGGCTGCATTCCAGCTGGACACAGTAACGTTTTTAGTTATACTAACGATATTTTATATAGAGTATATAGTTAAAATATTAGCGGTGTTGCATATAATGGACGACGATAAATAAAAGATCAGCTTATCGATGGAGAGAGAGACACGGAGTTTTACACTTGTGGAAAAAGGAGCATATTTGTCTGTTAGCTCCAGTCGGCCAAAGGCTGGTGTCACGCTGGAATGCAGTTTATATCGTTAATCAGTAATAAGGTTACATAAGTTACATTTTAAATACATTATTATTGTACTACGAGTAAGGACTTAGAGTACACGAGGAACAACTTTTGTACAGGTTTACACACCACCCATTTGCGTGTCGAGGTGCGTTTCACGCCACCGTTCACCTTCCGAGACAGAAAATAAGGAGAGATTCTCGCACAGATTCAAATAAGAAAAGTCCAAAATGCCCTTGAACCGAATTTTATCGACGATGTGTGCCATTCCATAGAGCACCAAGCAAAAAAAACTGCAAAATTTCAACCCTGTATCTCGATCGGGAGGGTAGTTGCGGGGTACATCGAAATGGCACATCGTCGATACAATTCTTTATTCGACAACGAAAACTCTATGATTTTGAGATATATCGATTTAACATAGATAGAAACGAATATGTCGCAGTATTTTTCCAGATATACTTTCGTGCGCGTTTCTTTATTTTTTTTTTATATACAATTTTATATATACACATATGTGTATATATATATATATACATACACACACGTATGTAAGTCGAACAGGTTCTTAGGTGGCAAGATATGGTTAATATCTTGAGATATAAGTGCGAAGAAATATGATCACATGATTCGTGTTATTTTTACCTAGATTTTATCATATGTTCCGAAAATTATGAAAAAATTCGTGATCGTTCTACATAGCGGTATACATGACTGTGAATTATTTCAGAATTTTTCGTTCGCAGGATCAATCTTTTAAAAAATCCAGAATCACCTATAATTTCTGTCTCCGAAGTTACCGCGGAGAGCAGCGCCACACATCTCGCGATGATCGAAGTGCGGAACGAAATTGGTAAAAAATGATTCTTAATATCACACACATTAATTAAATATATTAAATTACGATTTCTAATTTCGAGGAAAAGGAAGAATATAATATTTACACTTGTACTTTCGCACTTTTGAATCGTATTTAAAGTGGAGGAAAAAGAAGAAGAAAGAGAGAAAAACGCAAAATTTAGATTATAATAGCGAAGATCGCGAGAAGAACCTCGAGGTGAATTAGCGCGAACAGAAGAAAAGCAGAAAAAAAGAAAAAAGAGGAAAAAGACACTAAAAATGGTGGATTAGATCGTGAGAGTGGAAGGGAGTGAAAATAAGCGAGAGTGAGAGAGAGAGAGAGAGAGAGAGAGAGAGGATCGGTTTTCTAAAGAAAAAGAAAAAAAGAAAAAATTATGGTAGGATCGAGGATCTGGCGCCTCTTTGTCGCCAGTTTGGTTATGGCCTTATCCAATTTTTCCAAAAAAACTAAAAAAAGCAAATTTATATTAGGTACAATGAGTATAAAAAAATATGTCGACGTATGCACGCAGGTGACAAACAAAAAAGAAACTGTAAATTTTCGAATCTGCGACTCGTAATTTCTGCGCGGATCGTGCAGATTTTTTCATACGAGAAAGAGAGTTAAGTTATATATGAATCTAATTGAAATTAATTGATTAATGAGATATAAATTATGAAACGATACACGATGATTTATTATAAATTGAAAACCGAACGTTCTGCGCGACCCACCGACGACGACGACGTACGTTGTTTTTGTGTCAATTGCAATTCTTGGATAGACCACATAAAAAACCGCGTAAAATCTGTCGCATCTTTTTCTATTTTATCGGATATAAATATTATATATATATATATATATATACATATATATATAAATTATATATGTATATTACATTTTTTGCGTGTACTTGTCTTTTTCTCTTCCGTTGTTGAAAATCGACTTTTATCGTAATAATAATACTTGTTTATTTTCGAGCATCCTCATCAGAAAATAAGAAAAAATAATTTATTAATAAAACCATCTATAAATCAACGATTGTGTTCTATTGTTATTATTGGACTGCGGATCTTTGTGCGTTTACGACTCACGAAAATTTTCAGAAAATGCTGGAACATGAAATTGCAAAGAATTTAGTACGATTTTTATTTATTTTGGATCTATATAAAAAGAACTATTATCGCTGAAAATAATATTTTACATGGTTAAATCGAGAGAAATTTCAAGTTTAAATCGACTGAAATTTTGAGTTTAAATTTAGGGAAATTTCAAGATTAAATTGAGAGAAATTTCAAGTATTGAATTGAAGCAAATTTCAAGTTTAAATTGAGGGAAATTTAAAGATTAAATCGAGAGAAATTTCAAGTTTAAATCGAGTGAAATTTTGAGTTTATATAAATTGAGGGAAATTTTTTTCGAGCTTAAATTGAGGGAAATTTAGAGTATTGAATTGAAGCAAATATCAAGTTTAAATTGAGGGAAATTTCAAGATTAAATCCAGGGAAATTTCAAGTCTAAATTAATTTTTCAAAATATTCACAATATTTTTATAATATTCGAAGATATTTACAATATTCATAATCTTCAAAGATATTTACAAAATTTATAATATTCATATATACATATATATTTTCGCAAGTAAGTATTATTTACACTCAATATCGTTATATATTGTTCTTGCTATTCTAATTTTGATAAAGAACGTGAGTAGTGAGGAAATAAATACAGATTTCAAAAATTGCTCATGGATCCAATATGTACACACACACATGCACACACATCTATGTATTACACAAATTCTATGGACTTCGTGAAGCCTTACACTCTTATCCTAGCCAAGATTGACCGTGCTACTGAAATGTACTTCACAAGGAATGTCAACGTTATTGATTATTCTTTATTACATACCACAGGTTCGCTTTTCTATCTTTCTTATTAATAATACATATACAAATGTATGAACATTAATTTGACAAGTTTCGTTGCATATTTAGGTTAAGCCCGGTTCACATTCTTATATCGCGTGGAACGACCCTGATTCTAGATCAGTTAGGCTCTCGCTGATTACTGGAATATAATTAGCTACGACCTCGCAGCTTTAATATCATAATTTAATTGATACAACTCGAGCGGTCAAGTTGGGACAGTCGGCTAAATTTTTCGCGCCTCGACCACAGCCGCTTTATGATTCGTCCGTTTCTTTCGATAAGTGTTGGCGCCTTGGATCCATAGACTTATACAGGGTGTCCCAAAATTTCTTCAACAGCCGGAAATGGGGGGTTTCTGAGATTAGTTGAAGCAACATTCTCCTTTACAAAAATGTTATCTGCCGCTTTGTTTAGGAGTTATTAACGAAAAATACGGACCAATCAGAGCGCGACCTAGACGCGAATTGGCACAGTCGGCCAATAGACAGTTGGCGCGCCGGGCTGACGCTTTTCTCGCGCATGCGCGGCGATTTCAGCCTCAGTAAAGTTAAGATTCTCGATAAAACGGGGTACTTTGGGCACCCCACAGAATTTAAAAAAATTGATATGATTTGATTCGAAAAAATGAATGCATAACACGTGTGTCTCTGTATATTTTGAAACTCGTAGGACATATATCCTGGAGTCTTTTTGTCCGGAGCAGATTGTTTCAGTACATTCTTGCCACTATAACTGCCTCAGGGGTCTGCTACCTCATCGTCCTAATGTAGATACGTTACTGTTTTGGCCGCGCATGCGCGAGGAAAGATGCACCATATCGGAACACTGCACAGCATACGGCCTGGGCAGTGATGCCAGAAATGCGCAACACTTCACGCGCATGCACGGCGATTAGCCTCAGTATAATAAGATCTCGATGAAATGGGGTACCTTGAGCACCCCGCAGAATTTTAGAAAAATTTATATGATTTGATTCTGAAAAATGAATGTATAACAAGTGTATTTGTGTATATTTTGTAACTCGTAGTACACGTCTTGGAGTCTTCTTGTCCGGTACATTACTGCCAATATAACTGCCTCAGGGCTGCTCAGGGCTCTGCTACCTTACATAGATACTGACTGCCTGAAAAGCGACTGTCGTTGCCGACTGTTGCCGACCACTGGTCTAAGGCCTAACGTAAAATCATATATCGCGCACAATGCGCCATCTTGAAATTTTGCTCTTTATTTTGTCTTCAGATTTCTTGAAATCTACAACACCATTGTATATACATAGTCTATGAATATTATAACCTGTATGCTCTGGTGGTGGCTTAAATACGTTCTGCGTGCGTGCTCCCCGGCGCGGCGGGTGGCCGCCGTACCTCCTCTTTCTCTCCTCTTTTAATCTCGTTAGCGGACACGTGCACTCTCCCTCCCCCCATACCTACCTGCCGCTGTACTATTCCTCACTATTATCCTCACTACTATTCCTCACTCGGGGCTTCGTCAATCTGGTTTGTTCTAACAGGATTCCATTTTTCTTTCTCTCTCTCTCGCTAGCTTCAATAAAAGGCTGCGTACCTTGCGGGCGCGTCGCGAGAGTTGGTCCGTTCGTGTTGTGTGCGCTCGTGCGGAGAAGCGAGCAGCATATCAGCTGCCATAAACTTGACACGACAACAGTACGGAGTATACGGACCACATATCAGTGATACGGACTCACGTTCTCCTAAGAATAAGGGAGAAGGAGAACCTATATATTTACATACATTCACAGTCAGTGTTTCAATAAGTACGTGACGCTAGAAGAACAAGAAAAAGCAACGGAGAAGGAGAATCTATATTACATTCACAGTCAGTGTTTCAATAAATATAAATTACGTGACGCTAGAAGAAGTGGAATAAGCGACGGAGAAAAAGAGAACCTATATATATACCTTCACAGTCAGTGTTTCACCGAGTATAAATACTACAATTATAGATTTACATTTAAATGTTTATTGAAATAAACTGTTCGTTGAGAAAAAAATTGAATTTTTATTATAAACGATTTTCTATCTGTGAACATTTGTTTAATTCACATCGAAGTGGAACGTCAATGTTTTAAACGAATGTTCATAGATAAAAAAAAACGTTTAGAATAAAGACTGAATTTTTAGGAATTCTTACAAGGTTGTTTCACGATGATTTTCATAGAAAATTTATTGAACATTTAAATCGAGGGAACTTTCAAGATTAAATTGAGGAACATTTCAAGCTTTGAAATAAGGGAACATTCAAGTTTAAGTTGAGGGAAATTACAAGTTTAATTAGTAAAGTATTCAATTATATCTGATAATTCGAAATTCAGAGGAATTCCTAGAGGAAAATTCCTATAGAGGAAAATTTCAAGTTTCAATATCTCTGCATTCACGCAGTCACTGTTCCATCGAATAGAAATCCGTGACGCTGGAAGACCAAGGGTCCATTCCGTTGCACGCATAATGCGCATACACTGTATAGTGTAGTATAAGAGTCTCTATGCATACACTATACAGTGTATGCGCATTATGCGTGCAACGGAATGGACCCCAAGAAAAACCAGCATCGAAAGACAATCTACATACATTCCACGCTCAGTGTTCCTCCGAATGAGGACGTGAGACTAGCAGAACAATCCTAAGCATCGTCAAGGTTTATTACAAATTTCAAGTGAGGAAACTTTAGTAAAGTATTCAATTATCTGATAATTCGAAATTCCGTCGCGAAAATTCAGGGGAATTCCTATAAGAAATTTATATTTTTACTCAATTCTTATAGACAAATTAATTTCAAGTTTAATTAGTAAAGTATTCAATTGTTTCATAAATCGAAATTCAGTCACAAATTAAGAGGAGAATTTCCGTAGTAAAATTCGTTAAATGTTCATCCAGATATATGAAATAAATTATACATGCATAGTCAGAGCGTTCCACCGAATAGAAAGAAATCCGTGACGCTAGAAGAGCAAGAGAAAAAGCAACGTCGAGAAACAGTCTACGTATATTCTACACTCAGTGTTCCACCGCGTGAAACTCCGTGACGTTAGCAGAAAAGGCGTAAGTTCCGCCGTTGGACAAAGACAGAGTGTCCCTCGAGAGAGCGCGAGAATGCGTTAGCTTTCTCGGGTGGAGGGGGGCGGGTCGGGCTCGAGGGAGAGAGAGATAGAGCGCCGGGTGGATTACCACACCCAACCGCGCCGGGGACGGAGTGAACGAGTGAACGGAGCCGTCGGAGAGCTCTCTCGCGAGTGGTGTACGCTCTCGCTGGGGACGGTAGAGGTGTGTTTTTCCGATCGGGAATTTTGCAACGTGCGCGACGGGTTTCTCTATCCGGAAGTCGTGTGTTCTCCGCGTAAAACACGTCGGGCGAGAGAGAGAGAGAGAGAGAGCGAGAGAGAGAGAGAGAGAAAGAAAGACTCCTCTCGTGTGCGCGCGTGTGTCTCTCCGACACGATCAGTGTGCGGTTCTCCGTTTTCTTTCTGGTGTGTGGCCACGGGAATAAAAAGAAACGGTTTCTCTCAACACGCGTTCCCTCCCAGTTTTGCCCGTGTGTGAATCGACCAGATTCAAACGGAGAGGGAGAGAGTTACTACACCGGAAGAGAGAGGAATTTTCTTCCGTATTGCACCGTTCTGTATATCGTACGTGTGTGTTTGATGCTTGTCGCCGCGGCTGCTGCTGGCGTCCAGCTCTGGTCCGCGTGTGCTGCGAACACGTCCGGACTCACGTCCGTCGCCGTCGTCGCGGACAAGTGGTTGTGACACCGTGCGGCCAGTGCTCTAAACCACCGCCGGTGAATTATCGCAACGGAGAGGCAGCTACCACGAGGACGGCGACGAGAAACAACCTCGTCGCTCGTTCGAGCTGCCCCAAAGTATACCCACAAAACACTCGTCCTCTCCTCTCAGATCCTCACTTCTCTCTCCCTATCCCGTCCCCCTCTCTCCCTCCCTGTGTGTGTGTGTGTGTGTGCGTGTCTGTGTCTCTGTCTCTTTCTCCCCCTCCTCTCCAACCCCGCCCCCCTCCTCCTCTCCTCTCCGCCCACCGAGCGGAGCCCCCCCTTATTCCTGTACCCCCCACCTACAATTTCTACTATTAGGATCTTTCCTTATTCCTCTTTAACGCGTTTCTTCGCTTCTCCGTTCCTCCAAACGAGGATCCTGCCGTCCTGAGCCATGGCGTGCTGCCTGTCCGAAGAGGCGAAGGAGCAGAAACGTATCAACCAAGAGATCGAGCGGCAACTCAGGAAGGACAAGCGAGATGCCAGGCGGGAACTTAAGCTACTATTGTTGGGTGAGTTTTTTTCATTTTGATATTATGCGTTTTGGTTTTGGGTTGGGGTTTTTTAGGTGAGATATTGGGGGAGCAGTTAGTTGGGGTGGGATGTTTGGAGACAGGTCCGACGGCGTGGTTGGAGAATTGCGTGGTGGGGGTGGGATGATAGGTTTTGTTTTGTGGGGTTTTTTGGGGTTAAGGAGGGAAGGGTATTTGTTTTTTGGTTAAGATTGTGGGGAGGGACAATTGCAAGTTTCAATTGTGGGAAATTGCAAGTTTCAATTGAGGGAAATTTCAAGTTTAAATTGAGGGAAAGTTCAATTTCAGTTGTGGGAAATTTCAAGGTTGAAATAATTTTTAAAACTTAAAAGGAATTCCTATAATAAATTTATTTTGAGATAATTTTTATGGAAAATTAATTTAACATTTAAATATTGATGGAAATTTCAAGTTTAAATCGAGGGAAATTTCAAGTGCAAATTAATTTTTAAAAATTGAGAGGAATTCATGCAATGAGCTTGTTTCAACTTAATTTTTATAGAAACTTAATTTAAGATTGAAATTAAGAGCTATTTCAAGATTAAATTAAGGGAAACTTCAAGTTTTGTATTCAGGGGAAGATAGAACACTCTAAACCTAACGACCATAAAAAATGACTGATGTGTATAGTATTATAAAAATAACAAGACTAAATTTCTTTATATATTCTGCGATTTTTAGTATAACCTATACCGGAATCAAAAAACGTATTCAATCAATTCCCACGAAAAGACCTTTACAATCTCGATAAAAATCTTAATTAAAAATCTAAAATGGGTCATTTGACTCCTCGTGGTAGGTTCGGTGTTAACAATGTAAACAATAATTCGAATAATGGTACAGCAATTTTTAGTGTCGCTTCTCAGAGTCATCACTCGAATGCTAAGGATTGTTTCACGCACCCGGCGAATCTCTGAACGAGATCGCCACTCCTTCTCTGTATCTGAAAGTGAGCTCTCGCTACTCCTCTCTATGTGTACAACCGGCGCGGCGTGCGCTTGACAGCTCGCGACTATACTGTTACACGATAACTTCCTACCGGCTCCCATATTTACACGTCGCACAGTATTCTAAATTCGCAGAAAAACTGGTCAAACATTAAAAACACTAGAAGAAAACAGTGAAAACCTTTCAAAAAAAAAAACGATGTGTACTAATAAGGTTTCGTACACAATGCAATACATTTACATTTCAATGAACAAGTTCGTTACGAAAAAATTAAATTTTTATTATAGACGTTTATCTACCTATGTAAGTACAGGGTGTATAAAAAGTAATGATCATACACTTCTGGATCGGTGAACATTTGTAAGAGAAACTTGCCGCAAAATGATTTACAACAAAGAAAATTGTTGTTGAAATTATTTTTTTATCGACCAGAAAAGAAAAAGTTTGAAAGAAGCCACATGTCGCAAACAAATAGATTATTGAAAAAGTTTTCTATACAGAAGTTGCATGGTCTGAAGGATATTCATAAGCGTAACAAGGATACAAAGATATTCAAGGTGGTCAAGTTAGCTGGGACACCATGTATACGCAAAATACAAGAAATAAGAGAAGACGAAAAAGTATTTATTTGATTTCCAGCTGAATACAAATAATAAAAATAATCTTTTATTTGCACATAAGAAATAATAAATAGATTATTTTTGGAATTATTTAAATAAAAAGTTTAGTTATTATTTGCAATTAAAAATTTGCCCAACACTGGTCGGAAGGACATTAGGTTGAGAAGTGGGGAAACTGGAAACTATTGAAAAAACTATTCATGGAAAACACCGAGGTAACAATCGCAGTACTATTTTGACCGCGGTCGGAGTAACCTTCTTCCCGTTCTCTGTCACGATTTCGGAAGGTGTGTTGTGTAGTGTCCTGTGATTGTGTAGAAGTGTGGTGTTTTGTGCTTCATCGCTAATAAGATGTATTCGCGCAAATGGCAGTGTCCTGTTGATTCGACGGAGGAACAGAAGATTCTGAAAAATTTCTAAGTACATACATACCTATACTTGACATTAGTATTTTATAATGTAGGATTAATATTCTTATGTGTAACAATGGATACAAGGTATTCTTTCACATTTTGCAACTTCAAATTTATGATTCATTATTGATGTACCAAACAAACTTTGACAATAATTTTCTTTACTATAAACAATCTTGCGGCAAGTCTCTTTTACAAATGTTCACCGATCCGTTACTTTTTATACACCCTGTACATTTGTTTTGAAAAACGTTTATAATAAAAAAGAATTTGATTTTCAGGTATTCTTATAATAAAGTTGTTTATTTTGATTGAAATTTATTTAAGACTTAAATTGAGGGAAATGCAAGATTAAATTGAGGGAATTTTCAAAATTAAATTGATGGAAATTTTTCAAGTATACATTTAGGGAAATTTCAAGTTTAAATTCATGAAAATTTCAAGTTTAAATTAAGGGGTCATTTCAGTTTAAATTGAGGGAAATTTCAAGATTCAATTAATTATGAGAGATTTGGAGGAATTATAAATATTCTTATTTTAAGTTAATGTTTGTAGAAAATTAATTTAAGTTTCAAATTGACGGGAATTAAATTGCAAGTTAAAGTGGGAAATTTCAAGTTTAAGTTGAGGGAAATTTCAATTATAAATTGAGGGAAATTTCAAGTTTAAATTAAATTTTACAGATCAATTTTAATAGAAAATTAATTTTTTTTTTGAAGCTATAAATGAATTTGGCCAGTGGATTACGCCGTTTGCAAGATTTTTATTGGTTGTCGGGCCTGCTCTATCTTTTCATTGTATGTAACACAATAGTGAATTATTTAACAATAAATTTGTTTTGAATGTTTCTGAACGGCGATGTTGCTATTGCATGCGTACCACTCGCGATTATGCATAGATTTCTTGGGCTCGACGGTGCGTAAAAATGCAAGGTGAGCGTTTTTAGAAAACTGTTAAGATATTAAAAGCCGCTTTATTATTATCGCTCACCGTTACTTTGTGGACCGCCGATTGAACGGATCGATTATTCCCATACGAGAAAATTATCGCTGTATGATTTTATAACGTCTAATAGCGTCTCACTTGACATTATGGTCATTCTGCAAAGTCATATTGGATCCGGGGAAAAAAATATCTAAGTATAACAGAAAATTTCTGAAATAATTCACAGTTGTGTGTGCCACTACGTAGAATGCTCATCAAATTTTTCGTTATTTTTCGTCGAGCAGAACAGAAGAAATAGTGCATAGTGTCACCCACATAGCAAGGTTGGGAGTCCTATCATAATTTCATATTTCCAGATTTTTTTAAAAATCGTATTTGCAACCAAAAAATCTGAAATAATTCACTGGTATTTATGCTGTTAAGTAGAATGCTCATGAATTTTTTCGTTATTTTTCGTCGAGCAGAACAGAAGATACAGAGCATAATTCCCAGATAGTGAGGGTGGGGATGCTATCACAAATTCAGGGAAATTTCAAGTTTAAATTGAGAGAAATTTCAAGTTTAAGTTGAGAGAAATTTCAAGTTTAAGTTGAGGGAAATTTCAAGTTTAATTTTAGGGAAATTTCAAGTTTAAATTGAGGGAAATTTCAAGTTTAAGTTGAGAGGAATTTCAAGTTTTACATTAAGGGGAAATTTCAAATTTAATTTTAGGGAAATTTCAAGTTTAATTCCATGGAATTTTCAAGTTAATGTTGTCGGGAAATCATGCGTCGCTAAAGAAGAAACCGACAGAGCGGTAAACCAGGTGGAACGGGATCAACGAAAACCAGACACATACATCAGGGATCTAATCGCTAGAGAGCGCTGATGTAAAAGCTCATCTGTTTGATAACCTTTTATGACTGAAAGTCTACGCAAGCCTAAATATGGTTACTTCTTTTACAGATGGAGCGTTTATACGTGTACATGAATCTGTTTAGATCTGAATCAATTCAAATCGTACCAAATTCTTTCGTATTTTATATTCTAGCAATTTTTCAAAATTCTCAGATGCAGAAAGATCCGCAGTCGTCATTTCATCAAATCGTACTCTATTTCTTCTGTTCTGCTCAACAAAAAATTACGAAAAAATTCATGAGCATTCTACTCAATAGCATAAATACCAGTGAATTATTTCAGAATTTTTGGTTGCAAATCCGATTTTTAAAAAAATCTGGAAGTATGAAATTATGATAGGACTCCCAACCTTGCTATGTGGGTGACACTATGCACTATTTCTTCTGTTCTGCTCAACAAAAAATTACGAAAAAATTCATGAACATTCTATCTGATACAACGAACAACAGTGAATTATTTAAGAATTTTTGATTGGGAAATGAATTTTTTAAAAATCCGGAAGTATATGAAATCGTGATAGGATCCCTAACCTCGACCTTATCAGTGACCTTGGACGACCTTGAGCAAAATCTGCAGAAGTAGTGATCGACGTTAGCGCATCAAGTACACGCAAGGATCGATGGGTGGATTTGTATATTTGCCCGCGCAGTCTCTAACAGGTCAATGACTCGCCGTGTGTCATCTTAGAATCCTATATATTCAATTTTTCCGAAAACCTTTTCTTATACGAGAAAAAGTAATAGGACATAAAAGACGCAGCTTATTCAGGTCTACAGATTTTGTTTAACATATTTTTCGCCGCGGTGAATAGTTTCGAAGATATTCGAGAAAAACGTCAGTGTCGGATCAGTTATCTTGGCCGGGCGACCCGTCGCTGATATTTTTCTCAATTTTATCGAAAACCGAACGTTTTACGAAAAAAAGTAATACATACGACATAAAAGACGCAGCCCGTCCAGATCTACAGGTTTTGTTTAACGTATTTTTCGCCGGGTTGAATAGTTCCGAAGATATTCGAGAAAAACAATTTGATCAGCGTTAACTGTAGGGGAGTGCAATGCACCCTAGTGCATTCTGTGTTGTGCCAGTACTCCAGTGCTCTCTTTAAGCACACAAATGGGTCAATGTCTGCACACCAGCCACCTTATATACCAAGCAACCATTTCACTTCTCCAGTGGGGGTCCTCTTTCTATAAAAATGAACTTAAAATTAATTTATTATAAGAGTTTCTCTCAATTTTTGCCGCTGATTTTGGAATTACGAACAATTTAAACCATAAATTTTTCTCAATTTAGACTTAAATTTCTCTCAATACGTAACTTGAAATTTACCTGAATTCAAAACTTGAAATTTCCCGTCCATTCTAACTTGAAAAATTTCCCGAAATTTAAACTTGGAATTTTTCCCCGCATTCAAAACTTGAAATTTCCCTAAATTTAAAATTGAAATTTCTCTCAATATAAAACTTTAAATTCCTCCAGTTTAATCTTGAAATTTCCCTAGATTCTAACTTCAAAAATTTCCCCGACTTCAAAACACTTGAAACTTCTCTAAATGTAAACTTGAAATTCTCCTCGGCTCGAAACTTGAAATTTCCTTTCACATACTCGAAAAAGTGTCTGTTCCGCGTGGAATTAACCGTCCATGATAGAGAATCGGTAACGCGATATCCACGCTGGCCGGTTTTCGTGTCCCTTTGATGCAACACGCATTGTCTCCGCGGGACATTCACGTCTTTATGATCTCATGATTCATGCGGGGCTAACGTGCATATTTACCTAGCCGTTCTGCGAAATGAAACCCAAGCTAAGCATGCCTGATGCGGTTTTATCGGTCTCACAGTAACAGGAAACTTTACAACATACATACATATATGGATAACAGGGTTTTCACAGAATTTTCACAAACTTTCGTTTCAAATGTCGTCGTTGCGTGCTCTTTTTGTTTATAATCGGATCGGTCATTTTGTTTTTCGAAGTTCCAAGTTCAGAATCCTAGTCAGCGACCTTGAAAACATTAAATGGGAAATTTTCAAAGAACCCCAGGGCCGTCTTGAGGCGATTTGGGGCCACTGTGAGTCGTTGCATGATATCCCCTAATTATATTTTCTAGGTTTTTAATTACTATCGTGCGTAGAGTGTACAGTCAATCCACTGCCACCGCTAGCAGCAGTACTAACACTATAGCCGACCATTCTAACCAGGAATGGGTCGATAGTTGTCGACGTGGAAGGCATAAGCGCTTTCACCATTCCGTCTACAGCACCAACGCCCAATAGTACCTTGATATACAGAAAGTTCTGATAAGAAATTCGGAAAAGCAATCTAGCTATAACGCCAGATTCAATTTTTATCGATTTACACAATGAACAGTACAAATAAGAATTTCATAGCTTGAGGAACGCTCAACAATTTGATAAGCAACCGTAAAAATTAGTTCGTACGTTCCGCAATTACGTCAATTAGACACGGCTGTTTATCCACCACTTAAAATTCCGAAAATTGAATCTTATCTGCCTCTACGTGCTCGCTCAACAAGATTCGTACTAACATTTCCACAAGAATACAATGCAGAATGAATAAATTACGCAAATTGGCGGCCTTGAATCTTCTGTTCTGATCAACAAAAAATTACGGAAAAATTCATGAACATTCTACCCAATTGTACGCGCAACAGTGAATTTTCTCAGAATTTTCGGTCGCAGCGTCGATTTTTAAAAAATTCCGGAAGCATAAGATTGTGATAGGATCCCCAAGCTTGCTATCTGGGTTACACTACACACGAATTATCCTCTGTTTCTTCTATTCTGCTTGGCGAAAAATTACTAAAAAATTCATGAACGTTCTACCTAATAACAGAGACGGCTGTGAATTTTTTTAGAATTTTCGACCGCAGCGTCGATCTTGAAAAAAATCCGGAACGTAAACTTGTGATAGAATATCCAACCTCGCTATCTGGGTTAGACTACGCACGAATTATCCTTTATTTCTCCTGTTCTGCGAGACAAACAATTACGAAAAAATTCATGAACATTCTACTTGATAGCATACATAACAGCGAATTATTTCAGAATTTTTGGTTGCAAATCGAGTTTTCGAAAAATCCGTGAATCTTCGGGGTACCGTAAAATCGGCAGTTTATGCTTCCGGATTTTTGAAAAGCGTATTTTGCAACGAAAAATTCTGAAATAATTCACTGTTATGCGTACTATTAGGTAGAACGTTTATGAATTTTTTCGTTATTTTTTCTCGAGCAAATAACTCGTAAACAGATCTGTTTACTGCTTCGAAGTATGTACATAGTTACAGGGTGAGTACGGTTCCATGATTTATGATTCATTTCTTCTGTTCTGTGAGAGAAACAATTACAAAAAAATTCACGAAAGCACGACAGTGAATTATTTCAGAATTTTCCGTTGGAAAAATGAATTTTTGCAAAAATCCGGAAGCATTGGTAACGGTACGGGGCAATAGTGGCATTGCTACGTCGACGCAAGGTGGCACACTGACAATGAGTGATGGAGTGGGGAGAGAACGGATGAGGAGAAGGAGGAGAAGGAAAAGAGGAGTAGAAGTGATGCGGCGGTTGCCGTTGTCCATACCGCTCACGAAATCATGAATGAAAACGGGCGAGCGGCCAGCATCGCAACTTACAGCCTAGCCCCCGCCGCTTATGGATTTTCTCTTTCATCATCTTTCCGAATGCATACGAGATTCAACTCCAGCCTCCCGTGCTCTTTTGTGTGATCTGCGTTAGTGTCTTTTGTGCGGCACACCGAGAAGAGGCAAGTCAAGTGGGGATCCGATCACAATTTTATGGTTCCGGATTTTTTTAGAGATTGATTTCGCAACCGAAAATTCTGAAATAATTCACTGTCATGCGTGCCACTGGGTAGAATGCTCATGAATTTTTTCATCATTTTTTGTTGAGCAGAACAGAAGAAATAGAGCATAGTGTATCCCAGCTAGCTAGCTTGGGGGTCCTATCACAATGTTATACTTCCGGATTTTTTAAAAGATTGTATTTGCAACTGAAAATTCTGAAATAATTCACTGTTGTGCTTTGTATTAAATAGAATGTTCATGAATATTCTAGTAACTTTTTGTTGATCAGAACAGAAGGAACAGAGCATAATCTTCTGTAGAATGATGATGGGATAGAATGTTCCAAAATGTTCAGGATCGATCTACATATACTTTTGTCGTGTAGTGTACAAACCGAACGGGTTGTTAAGTGTTACGTAAGTTGTCCGTCAGGTCGCGTATTCATATTTGCATTTGCATAATCCTTGTCGTTTCTCGTTACGAATCGAGGAGCTCCCTCGAGAGCGTGTCGACCAAAATCGTCTAAAGGACTATCTCTATCGTTCGACAATTTCCGTGCAGCGACCGCGGTGCGTGCATCATGCTTTCCCAGGATGACAACAACGGAAGGATACTTACTGCACTAATCGGCGTATCGTGTCATTATTATATTTTTAGCACCGCTTATCTCTGCAATCTGAAACTAGGAAACAATATGGGTTACACTATGCTTTATTTCTTCTGTTCTGCTGAAGAAAAAGTGACGAAAAAATTCATGAACGTTCTACCTAATAACACAGATGTCTGTGAATATTTTCCGAATTTTCGGCTTCATTGTAGATTTTTAAAAAAATGCAGAACATAAACTTGTGATAGGATCCCCAACCTCGCTATCTAGGTTAGACTACATACAAATTATGTTTTATTTCTTCTGTTCTGTTTAACAAAAAATTACGAAAAAATTCATGAACGTTCTATTTAATGGCACACATAACAGTGAATTATTTCAGAATTTTTGGTTGCAAAGATCTGTTCCTTTTGTTCGATTCTAAAAAAATAGAAAGTCGAGAAGGAGGTACGCTGTCATTCTGGTGTATAGTATCGATTAACGGAAGATGGTTAGTGCTAGGTGACGCTTTCTATAAGACTTACAACAGGGTGACCCACCGATAAGCGACGATATCGACAAAGGCTGTTTTAATTATGGCAAGGTGGCTACTGGTGGATTATGGAATCCGCTGGGCTTTTAATCAATTACCGTAGGGTGACCACTTGTGGATCATGTTGTCTGCAGCTCTTTTTATTAATCAATTAACATGGTCGCAGGTGCGTCACGATGTTCACGTATCGATGGGTAATCGTACCGTAGTTAATAAAAGCCTAACAGAAACACCGTGACCCAATGGTGGGTCATTCTACTATGACTATCGCAGGACATCGATTCGATCGATACATTTATATGTATATTTTTATTCCGTTTTGCTCGACAAAAAATTACCAAAAAATCCATCAACATTCTACTTAATAGCATACATAACGGTGAATTATTTCAGAATTGTTCATTGGAGAAGTGATTTTTAACGAGGCGAATATTATGTTACAGGTACTGGTGAATCCGGCAAATCCACGTTTATTAAACAGATGAGAATCATCCACGGAGCCGGCTACTCGGATGATGATAAGAGGGGGTTCATTAAACTCGTGTATCAAAACATTTTCATGGCCATGCAATCCATGATCCGGGCGATGGATCTTCTTAAGATCGAGTACGCTGATTCTTCGAATATAGTAAGTATTCTCCCCACATTTTTTATATTAAACATATACAGGGTGGGGCAATAACTATTAGCACCTCAAATATCTTCGAAACTATAAGTTTCACAGAAATATTTGCTGAAATAAAATTGCACAGTACGAAGGAGGCCATCCGGTGGCGATAATAGTTTTTTTTGCAGGTGGAGGTACTTCGGAAATTTGAAGGTCGCCTTCATTTTTTTAAATGGAATGAGGTATTTTTTAATACATAAATCGATGCAGCTGGACATTCGTTATAAAAAATTACTAACCTATGTATGTCGAAAAGTTAGTAGTAAACGAGATATTTCAATTTAAATAACTCTAAAACGTTAGCACGACAGTAATGGTGTTCTAGAATTTTTTAAATCGAAATATCTCGTGAACTACTAACTTTTCGACGTACATGGGTTAGTACTTTTTCATAACGAATGTGCAGCTGCATCGATTGATGTATTAAAAAATACCTCATTCCATTAAAAAAAATATCGATGACCTTGAAATCTTGTAAAAAAATGACCTTGAAAATTTTTTCCCTTACACCGTTACACGTGGCCCTTCGAACAGTGTAACTTCGTCCTAAGAAGTTTTTTTGTACAACGCAAAGTAACGGAGATATTTAGGTGTTCAGTTTCTTCGGACTCACGCTGTATATAGTTCGTTTTTCAAAAAAATTTATTTCAATTTTTTATGTAGAATAATTAATTTTGCAAACACACGCATAGACTCACACAAGCGCCAGCTCCCTCGCTCGCGCGCGCGCTCTGATTCCCAGAGCAGAGATCCAGAATGAGTTAAATATATCAGTGATCTACACATGTGACTCATGAAGTTTAAAGCTCGTGTTAGTTTGGCCGTCGTGTGTAAACAGTAGACCCCACATGAAGAAGCTTTCGAGGCTCACGTGAGCCACGAACAGAGCTGTGTGGAATTTGAATTACAATCGAATTACTCTACGAATTATAATTGCAAAGTAATTCGATTAGACTGTATTCAATTATTTCGTAATTCGAAATTCGGTCGCTTCGTTCAATTACATTGCAATGCAATTTGTAGTCCTGGTCTCTTGTTCAATTCAATTACAATGTAATTCGATTTTACAATTGTATTGTCCATTTTCAATTACATTTCACTTCGCACAATCGCATTTCATTTCAATTGCATTGTATTTCAATTACGTTTCATTTCAATTGCATTGAATTTAATTGAATTGTATTTCAATTACATTTCATTTCAATTACATTTCATTCCAATTGCATTGCATTTCAATTACGTTTCATTCCAATTACATTGTATTGCAATTACGTTTCATTCCAATTACATTTTATTGGAAATATTGTGTACATAAAACACAATGTGATTCAATTACGTAATTCAATTAGACTGTATATTCAATTATTTCGTAATTCGAAATTCGGTCGCTTCGTTGAATTACATTATAGTGCAATTTATAATCCTGGTCTTAACCGTGCTTAAACGCGTGCACCCGTTTGTCTGTCCTAGGAAAAAGCAGAACTCGTGCGCGTCGTGGATTTTGAAACGGTGACAACGTTCGAAAGTCCATATGTAGAAGCAATCAAGGACTTATGGGCAGATGCTGGCATCGAACAGTGTTACGATCGTAGACGAGAATATCAGCTCACAGACTCCGCTAAGTAGTAAGTAGTTCTTCTCCGTAACTGTCGCATATTTTTTACTTTTTTTTTTTGTTCAAACATCTTTAATAACCTTTTTTTTTCTCCCTCTTCAACGAGCATCGATCGAAATCAAACGTTACAATTCGTGAACCAGGTCCCCTAAAAACTGCCTACACCTACACACATACGTACACGTATATCGCACAAGAACAGTGTGACGCAACTGAAATAATAATTTTCGGTTAAAATCGGTTAAACATGTGAAAATGTAATTTTTCGTAAAATTTTTTTTTTCGTTATGTCACACTGTTCTTAATGCGAAAATATATTCCATTTTACACGTACACGTAGAGGTACACACGTATTTATATAAGATGTGTAAAAATGTTTGGGTCGAAGTGTTGTTACACATGAATTAAACATTAAAATATCGAATATCTTCGAAACTATTTACCGTGTAGAAAAATATGTTAGACAAAAGTTGTAGATCTGGACAGGCTGCATCTTTTATGTCGTATCACTTTTTCTCCTAGAACGAACGGTTTTCGAAAAAATCGAGAAAAACTTCGGACAAAAACCAAAAAATACGTATCTGACGTTTCCCTCAATTTCCTCGAAAACCGTTCGTCCTACGAAAAAAAGTAATACGACATAAAATACGCAGCCTGTCCAGATCTACAAATTTCGTCTAACATACTTTCCGACGCGGTGAATACTTTCGAAGATATTCGAGAAAAACATTTGCTATTCGATCTAAGCAATTTCGCACGGTCTCGAAAAATCCAACAAAAAAAAACACTGAAAAAGGTCGTGTCCAACACTTTCCCCCACCGCCCGAATTTCTCACTATTGTATACCTAAATACGTAACAGTAAATAGTTGGTGTGATGGTGGTGGTCGTCGTCGAACTATAAACGAGAGTGCCCCGTTTCCTCTCGCGTATCAAGTATTGAGAAGATGATGTTTCAGTTACCTAATGGAGATAGATCGAGTCGCGGCACCAGACTACCTCCCCACAGAACAGGACATTCTTCGCGTGAGAGTGCCCACCACTGGTATAATTGAATATCCTTTTGACTTGGCAGAGATTCGATTTAGGTACGTCTGGTCATGCAAAAGAACAAAAAAAAAAACGGGGGAAGGAGCTGCATGCGTGCCTGTGTCAACTATACTTACCGCCGGACTCTTTCTGCATCGTGAACTGTGCATCCATTGTGACTCATCAATTTCTCTTTCTCTCTCTTGCTTCTACACATCAGGAAAATCATGACGTAATCTGTTTTGTGTTTATTCTATGTCCCACTGACATCGCCGGGACGAAGCTTCATTGATCTCTTTCCATTTATGACACGTTTTTTCAAGTTTGCCGAATAATAGAGAATTTTACGGTTCCGGATTTTTTAAAAATTGATGTCACAACCGGAAAATTCTGAAATAATTAACTGTTATGTACGCTATTAAGTAGAATGTTCATGAATTTTTTTGTAATTTTTTGTTTAGCAGAACAGAAAAATGAAACATAATTCGTAGTCTGACCCAGATACTTATTTCTGGCATTCTTCCGATTAAAATAAGATTGTATTTAGTAGTTTAAACGAAGATCGTTGGTTGTCCAAGCGGTTAAGGAGTTGGACTACCAAGCGGTAGACCGGAAGTTCGAATCCCGTCGGGGTAAGAAATTGTTTTTCTCCGTGAAAGTTTCGGTCGCAAGGAAGGACAGCGTATGGGAAAGAAAGAGACGCGGACAGTCGCCGTCGCCGGCACAGTTCAAAGGCCCGTGTATTCGCCAGTGGCGCACCCAGGATGTAATCTCGGGGGGGGGGCCGAGTTGAACCCAGCCCTAGGTTTTGCGTGATGACCTTTTTTTTAAGCCAAAATATCTATCAACGGTACCCAGGGCTATTCCGCGATTTTAATTTTGAAAGCTGAACATTTTTTTCTTGATGGGGGACTTGGCCCCCTGGCTCCCCCCCGTGGGTGCGCCACTGGTGTTCGCTGTGCCCTTCCTAGCGCCAGAAACTTTTCGTCATCGATTAAACCACTAAATACAATTGAAATTATACCGTGTTTGGTCTTATTTTAATCAGAAAAATGCCAGAAATAAGTTAGTGAAAGTCCCATAAAAAATAATGAAAATAAAAAACTTTGGTGCATTCGATTCATGGTGTCAATGTAGTGGTGTTCACACCGATATACCCGAGCCGAAGTCCATCATCGCCGTCCTGCGGCATTGGCCGGCAGTGGAGTGGGTAGGCACTGGACAGTGATCGCATACCCGACATCGGACAGTAAACGCGATTTTACTGTAGTGAGGTTGGGGACCCTGTCACAATTTCAAACTTCCGGAGTTTTAAAAAAATTCTCAAGTAATTCACTATTAAGTAGAATGCTCGTGAATTTTTTGAGAAATAAGTCATAATTCGTACGTAGTCTAACCCAGATAGCGAGGTTGGATATCCTATCGCAAGTTTACGTTCCGGATTTTTTTCAAGATCGACGCCGCGGCCGAAAATTCTGAGAAAATTCACTGTTGCGCGTACAATTGGGTAGAATGTTCATGAATTTTTCCGTAATTTTTGGCCAAGCAGAATAGAAGCAACAGGGGATAATTCGTGCGTAGTCTAACGCAGGTGGCAAGGTTGGGGATCCTATCGCAATCTTATGCTTCGGGATTTTTTTAAAAATCGAATTTGCACACAAAAATTCTGAAATAATTCACTGTTGTTCATTCCCCCCTCTACAATGTTCATGAATTTTTTCGTAACTTTATCTCGAGCAGAACAGAAGAAATAAATTATAGTGTAACCCAGATAAAATAGTAACACCATCCTTAGAGACGAAAGTGACACTATGCGAGGGAAGACTGTATTTCGATCATTATACGTAACATTATAGCCAATGAACAAACAAAGTCAACGATGTATAATATATGTTGACCTTCGAATGGCCTTCGAAGACATTTCATTCGAAGGTCGACATATTATACATCTATGAATTTGTCTTTTCATTACCTATAATGTTACACTAATAAAAATACGTCGTTCCATTAAATATAAAAACGACGATGACCTTGAAATCTCCGAAAATATGACCTTGAGAGAAAAATTTCTCCGTCACAATAATCGCTCCACCGAACCAAATATTTTTTATCAGAAACATTTTCTTGTATTAATACTAAAATTTACTAATGCTTTCGGCGCTAAGGCAAAAGGTTTTCGTGTATTATTAAAAACAACTGAGAATTTATCGCGCAACAACAACATTGAACTTTTCTTTTTCAATTGTTCTCAATTGTTTGTTTGAAAAATCGATTTTCCGGGAACGTGATTGGTACACGAAAATTGATATACTTGACGTGTATCTTTCACCACGGATATAATTCTATAATCGCGTTTTTACAGTAAAGTCTCGATCTAGGAAAACCAAAAGCAATTGTTTACAACGATACTGCCTAACATGTACTAATTTATGAATTACAGAAATTAGTAGACGATACTCAATACAAAAATCAATAAATTAATGAAATAATAAATACATAACAAAATAAATAAAATCGTTTTTTAGAAATGAAATTCATGAAATCAAACCGGAAAATAAAATCAATATGATCAATCAGATAATAAATAAATAAATTCGTTTTTTAGAAATGAAAGAACAGCGAATAGAACAAAACCCGTTTTTAATGTGGCCAAATGCCGGTCTCAAGCCCGGAAACACAGAGAGGAAACGGTGTGTTCATTACTTTGTCGTTTTCAACAATGTATCTATGTGTTTATTTAAACAATTGCATACGCAGATTGCATCGATGCAACCAGAATTTCTATTTCACAGGGACAATTTCGATATTCGTTTGGAAACAAGTCTTCCCTTGCATTGTGTTACTATCTCGGAGGTATCGAGTCACAGAAAGCGTAGAGGTTACCACGTTGTTTGAAGTTTGCCAAACATACAGCATTTTAGGCTGCCGAATTTTTTAAAAATTGATTTTGCAATCGGAAAATTCTGAAATAATTCACTGTTATGTATGCTATTAAGTAGAACGTTTATGAATTTTGTCGTAATTGTTTGTCTCGCAGAACAGACAAGATAAATCATAATTCGTGTGTAGTGTAACCCAGATAGCGAGGTCGGGAATCCTATCACAAGTTTACGTTCCGGATTTTATTCAAGATCGACGCCGCGACCGAAAATTCTGAAATAATTCACTGTTGTTTGTTCCCCCTTGTAGAATGTTCATGAATTTTTTCGTAATTGTTTGTCTCGCAGAACCGAAAAAATAAATCATAATTCGTGTGTAGTCTAACCTAGATAGCGAGGTTCGGGATCCTATCGCAATCTTACGCTTCGAAAATTTTTTCAAAATCGACGCCGCGACCGAAAATTCTGAAATAATTCACTGTTATGTATGTTGTTAAGTAGAACGTTCATGAATTTTTTCGTAATTGTTTGTCGAGCAGAACAGAAGAAATAATTAATTGTATAATGTGTCATAAAGGCGAGATCAATGAATCTTCGCCGGTCGCAGATTCTTTCAGGGGGAACGCGCATGAAAGAAAGCTGTTGTCGCGACAAATTTCTCTCTCTCTCTCTCTCTCTCTCTCTCTCTCTCTCTCTATCTCTCCCCCTCCTCAAGATCACCTTTACTTACACGCATGGCATGCACTATCAGACTATGGCTTCTCGTTTGTTTTGCAGTTATCTTAGTGACCTAGAGCGTATCGAAAAACCCGACTTCCTTCCTACTGAACAAGACATTCTTCGGGCTCGAGCTCCTACTACTGGCATTATAGAATATCCGTTTGATCTGGACTCCATCATATTTAGGTACTAACACAATTACTTTAAACTCTTTTCCTACTCGTTAGAAGTAAATCTAAGTACTAACCAAGGGAGCAACGGGACCCCAGAAATAGAAAAATCCACGCTTCTCTCAGTTTCTTTCAATTCCTATCGCCTTTGTCCATTTCGAGCGAAATTGTTGTTACTGGACTGCGGATCTTCGCGCATATCTTCGAAACTATTTACCGTGTAGAAAAATATGTTAGACAAAAGTTATAGATCTGGACAGGCTGCATCTTTTATGTTGTATCACTTATTCTCCTAGATCGAACGGTTTTCGAAAAAATCGAGAAAAACTTCGGACCAAAATCAAAAAATACGTATCTGACGTTTCCCTCAATTTTCTCGAAAACCGTTCGTCCTACGAAAAAAAGTAATACGACATAAAATACGCAGGCTGTCCAGATCTACAAATTTCGTCTAACATACTTTCCGACGCGGTGAATAGTTTCGAAGATATTCGAGAAAAACGCTTGCTATTCGATCTAAGCAATTTCGCACGGTCCCGAAAAAATACAACAAAAAAAAATACTAAAAAAGGTCGCGACCAACACTTTCCAAAAAATTGTAATAATCAAATATTGAAATAATAAAATAATTTTTCTTGAATATCTTCGAAACTGTTTACGGTGTAGAAAAATATGTTAGACGAAATCAGTAGAAAGTAGTTGGTGAGACTAGTAGAAGGTAGTTGCAACTATTACAAAGGGAATAAATTAGAAATAACTAACAATAAGTATGTACACTATTTGGCAGACTTTCATTGGTTTTCTTTGGTTTCTTTTCTGCGTTATCCTTTCGCTTCATCCAGCTTATCGTTCGCATGTTCTCTCGCCGGTCTATACTCGCTGAACTAAATTTTCCGCAAACGTGTAATTCACTTCTATTCGTTCTAACGCAGTTTTCGTAAAACGATAGAATTATTTGTTTATCACTCGCTGCGCCGAGAACTATAATACATTCCATTTGCTAACGTATATGTATAGCGAACGCTTGGAGAATTGTTATCGTTAGACTGCGGATCTTTATGTATTTATACATAATTGTATAGGAAAATTGAGTGGACGAAATTGAAAATTGAAATAAATGAAAAAGTTGTTAGTAAATATTGGGACAATTGAAAATTGTTAGAAAATTGAAATAATCGAAAATTGTTAGAAAATTAAAATAATTGAAAGTTGTTAGAAAATTTGGAATAATTGAAAAGTGTTAGAAAATTGAGTAGATGAAATTGAAAATTGTTAGAAAATTAAAATAATTGAAAGTTGTTAGAAAATTGGAATAATTGAGAATTGTTAGAAAATTAAGTAGATGAAATTGAAAATTGTTAGAAAATTTAAATAATTGAAAATGCCAATACATATGATTTCTCGTTCATTCAAATTATGAAGGGAAGAAATAACATTGAATTTGGTTGCAATCGGCGCAGACAATTTTTATTTTGCATAAAGATCCGCAGAATAGTTGTGATAATATGTCGGACAATACTAACTTCCACTGACTTTACAGGATGGTAGATGTCGGCGGACAGAGATCGGAGAGAAGAAAGTGGATCCACTGTTTCGAGAACGTAACTTCCATTATCTTTCTAGTAGCTCTAAGTGAATACGATCAAATTCTGTTTGAATCGGAGAACGAGGTAATGATATAAAAATATAAACTGAACTATACGATCATCTACGAAGATTTAAAAGTGCTAAATAATAAATCTATTGTACGTTCTTGTTTTTCAGAATCGAATGGAAGAGAGCAAGGCGTTATTCAAAACAATTATCACATATCCTTGGTTTCAACACTCCTCCGTCATATTGTTCTTGAACAAGAAAGATCTGCTCGAAGAGAAGATTATGCATTCCCATCTTGTCGACTACTTTCCTGAATACGACGGTAAGCGTACGATGAAAATTCGCCTTGAAACAGCAAGTTCGTAGGTCTTATTAAATAGACGGCGGATCTTTATGTGTTTATCAGGAAATTGGTTCGTTGAAATGTAAAACAGCAAATGATTAGGAACATTTTGGAACATTGTAACAATGTTTTTAATGTGACAAAGTCATTGGGAGATAAAATCAATCATAATTCGTGTGTAGTCTAACCCAAATAGCGAGGTCGAGGATCCTATCACAAGTTTACGTTCCGGATTTTATTCAAGATCGACGCCGCGACCGAAAATTCTGAAATAATTCACTGTTGTTTGTTCCCCCTTGTAGAATGTTCGTGAATTTTTTCGTAATTGTTTGTCGAGTAGAACGGAATAAATAAATCATAGTGTAACCAGATAGCAAGGTTGGGGATCCTATCACAATCTTATGCTTCTGGATTTTAAAAAAAATTGTATTTGCAACCAAAAATTCTGAAATAATTCACTGTTATGTATGCTATTAAGTAGAACGTTTATGAATTTTTTCGTGATTGTCTGTCGAGCAGAACAGAATAAATAAATCATAGTGTAACTCAGATAGCAAGCATACACAACATATCGTGCGTATGTCGATTACGAATTGTTTAATAGAAAACGAACTGTTAGCAACTGTCCGATGGGATCGTATAATAATTATTTGGTGGACTATTCGTTTAATTGTTAGTAAACCGATGGTAATTTTATGGTACAGGACCTAAATTCGATTCTGTACCAGCCAGGGAGTTCATCTTAAAGGTCTATCTCAGTTCGAATCCCGATCCAGACCGCATGTGCTACTCTCACTTCACGTGTGCGACAGGTCTGTTGCAAGTACGACGCACCCCCCCTGCCAGAATGGTAGACTTTCGTAAAAGAGAAATATTGTCGAAATGAATTGTAAGGAGCTAGATCCTTCCCCTCTAGAAAGAAATGTATTCGCGTAGCAGCGTAACATTCGCATCGGTAACAAGCACTGCTTTGTAATTGAATAAAACGCACACCTATGTCAAATTAGATTTACATAAGGACTTGATCCAGTTGACGAAGCTTCCGAAAGGTTTCCACGCAGAGTTAATTCGGCTAATTCGGTATATATATATATATATGTATATATTGTCCTTCGGAACCCGTAGAAAAACGATAATATCATTTAATTTATCTCCGTCCTTGTATTTCTAGTTTTAACTTATCGAACCTCGTTAATATACGGGGTGTATTGAGTGTAGGGATGAGAATCTACACCTCTGGATCGGTGTGAAACACCACAACATTGATATCCTTTATTTTCATTATTGTTTTATGGGACTTTTACTAGCTTATTCCTGGCATTTCTCTGATTAAAATGACATCAAGTTCGAAACTTTCATCGTCGATTAAACCACTAAATACAGTTGAAATTATTATATAGAATAGACGCAGTCATAAAAAATAGCCTCTCTACGCTACTGAAGTCCGTTCAAAACACGGGTGTTGGGACTTCGATTGAAGAATTACTGTGCTGCATTAATAAATACAAGCTAGACAGAAATTTCGTTCATATTATAATAAAAATAACCAATTAACGGACTTGCCCCGTAGACGGACTCACCCCACTCCAGTGTGGCCAGATGAGATTGAAACCAACCTCATTTCCCCCTTCAGGCTCTCCACCTTATCCCCTTCCACTATCCTATTCCACCGTTCAGTCCCTATCGCGCACGCGTAATGTATCACATATTACTCTGGTCATCAGAGAGGAGGTACTTGAATTCCCCCCGATTCCTTTTCGATTACCCCTGTCTGGACACACTGCCCTACTCCACCTTGTTTACAATTTCGCGACAAGTTTCTCTCACAAATGTCCACCGATCCAGAGGTGTAAATAGATTGTAGATTATCATCCCTACACTTAAGACACCCTGTATATTTACGAGATTCGAGTAACCTATCCCACTCGCAATTTGAGCAAAGATCAAAGCGATCGTGTAATTGTTAGGTAAACGCAAGGTGTATTATATTTAGAGGTGTTCGGACTTGTCTCGGAAAGGTGTGATAGATAGAGGTTAGTTCTCTGGTCGCCGCCAGATGGAATACTGAAAGCGTGATGGCGCACTATGGGCCACGGGCCAAACCGACGAAATCTGTGCCAAAATCAAAGAACGTTCGATAGAAATGAGATAGAGCGATGAAATTTTTTAAAAATTAAAGCTGAAACTTTGCAGAATATTCTCGCAAAATCCTGCGGTCGTAGACAAATTTTGAAACCAGATTCGAAATCAGCGTGAAAAAGTCTACGGGAAATGATGTGTCGCATGTTGAAAAATTTTTTCCGCGCGTGGTATTGGAAAAAGCACAATTTTCTTGAAATTGTGCAAGTTTAACGAATTCTTTCAAGGTTAAAAAACGTTCGTACCACAATCTCCATAATTATCCGATATTCTGCAAAGTTTCAGCTTTCATTTTAAAAAAATGTCATCGCTCTATCTCATTTCTATCGAAAGTTGTTTGATTTTGACACAGATTTCGTCGGTTTGGTCCATGGCCCATAGTGTGGCGCCTAAATAGTATTCCATCTGGCGGCGACCAGAGACCTAACCTCAATCTGTCACAAAACTTCAACCTTACAGAGGTGCTTATTTAGTCGTAACGTAACACCTCTATAATACACCGTGGGTAAACTGGGGTAAACGTATTATTATAAATATGTAGTAGTAGTAAAATGCCTATTTTCTGTACTTTGCTTGTATATTCCACAGGTCCTCAGAACAATGCTATGTCTGCTAGAGAATTCATTTTAGGGATGTTCGTCGAACTGAATCCGGACACCGAGAAAATTATTTATTCACACTTTACGTGCGCCACAGGTAGGCTACAACAGTATTTAATAATCCAGCACTGATAAATATGTGTGTGTATTGGCTTTTGCTTCTTTAATATATCGTGTATGTTATAGAGGTGTGCGAGAACCGGGAATTCTCGGGAAGACTCGTATCAGGTCGGGACGGGATTCCAAAAATGTTCGGGTTTCCCGAAAGTTTCAGGATTCCGTAATTCCGTCCCGATCCCGAAAACATCGTTTCTGTTCCCGTCCCGTCCCGGTTTCGCACACCTCTATTTAGTATGTTAGCCGAGGTTACTTTGCATGTTGTCCACGTGGGCCCGATAAGGTTCGTAAGTTCTAACTATGATTCCGAGAGTTATTCAAACGCATGGAAAATCAATCTATTGTTCTGTAAAGCGACATTGGCGCGTCAATTTAATTGTAAAATGCATAAACATCTTTGCAATAAATTCAGACATTAAATGTTTGCTACAGATAAATTATTACATTGTTACGAAAGTTAATATGTGCAGGACCGTTTCGTAAAAATGCATGTGAAATATCTTTGCGAGATAGATTCGGACATGAAAAATATTTGTTTATGAAAAATTATTACATTAGAATTGACACAGTAAAATGCATATAAAATATCTTTGCATTAAATATAATTGCGTTATTTAAATTTTATTGTCTGAAAGCTTACAAGGAGTTCTCGTACGAACATATAATTTGTTTTACAATAACAATATCGATAACGTATATTAATGTTTTAGTCAACTAAATACATATTTAGACCATTTTCAAGAAAAATTTTCATATAATTGCGTCTGTAAAAATTATTAAATTAATGCAAAGTGTAATTTATATTGCGTTCCGCACAAAAAACCAAATGTTCTAAGAAAAAACAAACCTACTTGCTAAGTGAACAAATTATTTTAAACTCTTTACAACTTTATAACACATGTCGATTCCATGCCTGTGATATACGAACTACGAACTGAGGACAAACCAGGACAAACGACAAACGTTAGAATTTGAAGAGGCAATGAATCAGAAAATATCGATCGACCCATTGGCCAATCAATATTTGGCGGTAAATATGAACCGTGAAAAATCCAAGCAACAAGTTTCCACGGTTTGTATACCATACGAAGTTGTGGTAATTTATTAATTGACATTCTATCGAGATTTTATCTGTTAAAGGTTTAAAATACATCAAAAGTAGATTGAATGTCAATTAATAAATTACCAAAACTTCGTATGGCATACAAACTTGTTGCCTGGATTTTTCACGGTTCATATTTACCGCCAAATATTGATTGGCCAATTGGTCGATCGATGTTTTCCGATTCATAGCCTCTTCAATTCAAATTCTAACGTTTGTCCTCAGTTCGTATTGGTTCGTATATCACAGGTATAGAATCAACATGTGTTTTAAAGTTGTAAAGAGTTTAAGATAATGTGTTCACTTAGCAAGTGGGTTTGTTTTTTCGTAGAACATTTGGTTTTTTGTGCAGAACGCAACATAAATTAAACTTTATATTAATTTTTCTTGAAAATGGTCTAAATAGTCGATCGAAACGTTGAAAATTTTGTGGTAATTTGCAAAATTGCTTAAGTAGTAGCATCAGATCGAACCAGTGCTCTGAATGCTCTGAAAGCATTAATATGCGTTATTAACAAATTGTCAAATAGTAACAATATCGAAATTGTAAGAGAGCTCTTATCGCAAGTTAGATCGATTTTTTTTTCAAGTTTTAGATTGATTTTCCCATGCGGAGAGACGCCTGTTTATTTCCAATAACATGTTTGTTTATTATTGCATGCTGCGTTCACACGGGATTATGCATATTCAGACACTGAGAATATCAAGCTTGTATTCTGTGCCGTTAAAGATACAATTATGCAAACTGCACTGAAAGAATTTAACCTTGCCTAAAATATGTGATCGTGAACAATCTTTTTTGCATTTATACGTAATCTATATGTATTACGTTTCACGTATAATACATATATATACAGTATATACATACACAGATTTTTTACAATGTTACTATCCAATATCTGAACATTGGCAAATCAAGGAGCTGAAATATAAATTAGTTGTCTGCATAAAATATCAGTCCTGCTAATCCAAGATAAAACAGTTTCGCCAGGCATCGACCTCGATTAAAGCTGAACTCCGGAACTTTACGCATGCATGAAGAAATGTTCTCACGAAGAAAAGTGTAACGTAGCGAAGACGTTAACAGGTGAAATGAATTTTTATCTTATTTCTGGCTGCGCTTCAGAGGTCAACGCAGAACATTTCTACTTGGCGTAAAGATTCGCAGTTTAGCTATCGAACAAATGAAATAACTACAAGAGAAATGTTTTACTTCAAATATTGTTACAGATTCAATAAAAATCATTTCAAGTCTATTGTTACTGTTTCTGTTACGCTGTGTCATTCAAACTTAACCATGCGAACCTTCGTACAAACAATGAGAATTCTATCGGTACGGCTATTTAGTAATCCATATAGAATATACAGTGAACCACGAAAGTATTTAGAAAGCATGCATCGTATAAATCTTGTTCTCTTTCAGCGTGTTGTTTTACATCTATGTTTATCGGAGAAATAACATTCAATAGTTCAATATTCAAAGTTGCTTTTTACTCTAAATTTCCACGGAATTTTATTATATTATATGCATAGCTTTGTTGTGAAAATCTTCTGTTTTAAAATTCGAAATATTCCGATACTTATTAAAATCACTTGAAAATCAACTAACAATTATTTCCCTGTGTAATATAATTTTCGAACTGATTCGTAAATAATTATACCTGTGTTAAACCTGTGTTATACTCGCAAAATAAACGGTGCACGTTGCATGTGTCTGTCAACTTCAGCTTCTACTAATCCTAAGAATTTGGTAAGTGTGTTTCTTCAATCTCAAATGAAAGGTATCTCAACCATACTTCGTATAACACATTACAATTCGCACCTATAACCTCTATTCTTGTCAAAATTTCGTTTACGTCAAATCGTTTTTCTCGAATTTCTTCGGAACTATTCACCGCGTCGACAAATATGTTAGACAAAACCTGTAGATCTGGACAGGCTGCGTCTTTTATGTCCTAGTACTTTTGTTCGTAGAACAATCGGTTTTCGAGAAAATTGAGAGAAACGTCGGACCAAATGAATGAAATATTGAAATAATCAATGTAACGCCGATAAAATCGTTTTTCGTAATCTTTTCACGTAACAAAGTTGTTAAGGGATGAAATGAATTTTTCTGTTATTCCTGCTTGCCACAATGCGAAACAATTTCATTTTCCATAAAAATTAATTATTAAGAATAATGAATTAATGATTATTAAGAATTCCGAATTAATAATTACTAAGAAACAATTATTAACAAAAAATATGAAGGATTAATAATCATTAAGCATTAAGGAACATCCTGTATATTAAGACTTGTTAAGAACAATAATACCGACGAATCCTCTTCTTGCAGACACGGAGAACATCAGATTCGTGTTCGCAGCGGTGCGAGACACGATCCTGCAGTTCAACTTGAAGGAGTACAATCTGGTTTAGACGACAATACACGGTGAACCTCTGAATAGACTGGAGAACTTTTCTTACACCCTTGACCAAGGTATCAGTGCTTAACAGAGCTCGAGAAACCGAAGAAAGATCGAAAGAGAAAGAGAGAAAGGGAGAGAGAGAGAGAGAGAGAGAGAGAGAAAGAGAGAGAGAGAGAAGCCAACAAAGCGGAGGGTCAAAAAATAAAACCGAAAAAAGAAAAATAAACAATAACTTTTGTGGTGCCATCAGCGTGTTAATTTGTCGCTGTTTACGAAAAAGTGTGTACCAACAAAGCGACTTGCGAAACACATGGACCTAAACAAAAACCATCAGAGGAAAAGAAAAAGAAACCTTTTTTCACTGTCGAGAGAGAGAGAGAGAGAGAGAGAGAGAGAGAGAGAGAGAGAGAGAGAGAGAGAGAGAGAGAGAAAAACCAAGAAATAATTCGTTCAGTTTTTTCGTACTCCGTGTCCGTTGGGATTTGTTACCTTTTTTATAGATTAGTTTAGTCGATCACGCCTGGCTGACTACCGTGGGTACGATCGTGTCTGATTTTTCTATTATACGTATAAAGAAAAAAAAATAAAAACGAGTACCAAAACACAATTGTAAGATTATATGAAATACAAAGCGCAGCCATGCTACGCACGAAGTCACACTCTGTCCAAGCGCGTTATAAATCTCGCGATCGAGAGAAAATAGATCTCAAAAAAAAGCGTGGGGAAAACAAAACGGAGAACGAATGCTTTTCTCGATATCCGGAGAAAAGCGATTCCTAGTGCCATTTTAATAGCGCGTGCGCGCGGTGTGTTTTTCTATATTTTTCTGTTTATAATCGCAGTCAGCTCTTTTTCCTAGATAAGAGAAGCCAAAGCGTTCTTTTTAATTAATCTACCGCCCGGAGGAAGCTGCGTGTGTCACTGAAATTCATAATTCATCGTATAAATATTGTTACATACAGTCTTCCCTCGAATAGTGTTATTATCTCGCAGGTTTCGAGTCACAGATAGCGTAGAGGTTACCGTGTTTTCTGAAGTTTGCCGAATATCGAGAAGCACAGCGAGTTAACGACAAAGAGGGGACGATTTCAAGCAAATTATCTCGATTTTACGATTCCGGATTTTTTAAACAATTAATTTTGTAACGGAAAATTCTGAAATAATTCAGTGTTTTGTATGCTGTTCAGTATAATGTTCGTGAATTTTTTCGTAATTGTTTATCCAGCAGAACAGAAAAAATAAAGCATAATTCGTGTGGAGTCTAACCCAGATATCGAGGTTGGAGATCCTGTCACAGGTTTATGTTCCGGAATTTTTTCAAAACCGACGCTGCAGCCGAAAATTCTGAAAAAATTCACAGACGTCTCTGTTATTAGGTAGAACGTTCATGAATTTTTTTGTAATTTTTCGCTGAGCAGAACAGAAGATACAGAGCATAATTCGTGTGTGGTCTAACCCAAGTAGTGAGGTTGGGGATCCGATTACAATCTTATGCTTCGGGATTTTTTTAAAAATCGAATTTGCAATGAAAAATTCTGAAATAATTCAATGTTGTTTGTTCCGTCTTATAGAACGTTCATGAATTTTTTCGTGACTTTTCGTTGAGCAGAACAGAAGAAATAACTCGTAGCGTAACCCAGATAGGTAAGGTTGGGGATCCTGTCTCAATCGCATGCTTCTGGATTTTTTAAAAAATCGAATTTGCAATGAAAAATTCTGAAATAATTCACTGTTGTTCGTTCCCCCTTGTACAATGTTCACGAATTTTCTCGTAACTCTATCTCAAGCAGAACGGAAGAAATAAATGCTGGCGTAACCCAGATAAAGAAGCAACACTAACCGCAGAGACGAAAGTGACACTATGCGAGGGAAAAGACTGTATAAATATATAAATATATATAATATATGAAAGAATGAAACATAGGATAGAGAGAGAGCATCGAAGGAGAACCAGACAACGCAGAGGAAGGAGACTCTTCACCCCCTCCCCTTCGATATCTAACAAATTCTTAGAGAACGAATCGTTCGACATGAGTTTAGGTGAAATTAGGAGGGCGAAGAGATTCACGGTGTTCATAAACTCCGTCAGTCTCTCATCTCCTCGAAGCTGTGTAGATGAGTGCGAGGGCTGCGATCTCATGCCACGAAAAAAGAAAAGAAACATAAAGATTCTTCATTCTAATGTTGGCTTTCCTTTTCGTCCAGCCCTCCCTCATCTCCACAGCGTTGCATCGCAGGGTCCACATGGGGAAACGCCCACTAACTTAAAAAACTGAGCGCAAAGTAGCGGCTGGGTGTGGGGGATGTTCAACTGCCGCCATATTGAGTGGTCAAACCAGTGGCGCCATCTATATAATGTCGCGGGAACATTTAAACTGTACAATCGAATCGCGTGTATTCCAAGTGAATTGTCACTCGTGTAATCCTTTTGTTTCTACGTGTTCGTTATCGCGAAGGATGTGTTTCGAAGAATGATCAGTGTTTCTACAAGGAACGTATACATTTTCGATGTGTAGGATCGACAGCGACGCGATACATTTAACGGCGTTTTTATAAATTGATTTGTATTGACACGCGGAAAAAAATTAAAACGACGCTTCGATACTTCGCGAGACACTAGCGTTCGCGTACCTGTTGAGCCGATAGAGGGCGCCACAGTTTTAACCACACAAGATGGACGACAAGTTGACGCCCCTCCCGTCTTTCGTTCCGCCCCTTCGGAATCGTGCACAGTCTTTTAGGTCCGTGGGAACGATAAAGTGGCCCTAGCATGCGTTGTATCCAATTACAGTGTGTGTACGTGTGTACGTATGACCTGCTCACTGCCTGCGCTTGCTCATGCTGGCTAGCGCGCTGCTGCCCAATGCTTGTACTCTCTGAACGACTACTGCGGTTTTCCTCCACCCTTTTCTCCCTGCTCCGTTGCTTGGACACACCGGGTGGGGGAAACTGCTGGAGAGTACACGCTAGATCAAACTGTACGTCAGACAGATATATATATATAGTTTGGTGCATAATTGATCACGGGACTGCGGATTTTATGCATTTATGACAAAAATAGACAATTCAAAGCAGTGGACATATGTATTAAAAAGATTTAAGAATATAAGTGTATTAGTTTCAACTGTATAAGATAATTAGAAGAAGAAAACAATTTCTAGGTGATCCTTGTTTCTTGAAACTGATGTAGACATTTTTTATTTTGCATAAAGATCCGCAGTCTACTGATCACACACACTTGAAATCAGAATAAGTTTTTTTATGAATGGATCGAAACACTCTGATTTTTCTGTAAGGCTAGAAGAATTAGTTTAGTAAATCACGTCTGGTAAATATGTTGGAGAAAAGGAATTTGATCGGAATTGTGGGAAATAATAGTGAAAATTGATTTCTACTACTTTTTTTAGCTGGGAGAATTGAAAAGATGTGGTTTGTAGACTTGGATAAATTATATACGTTCTGAAAGTTTTAGTGGAATTGGTTAATTGGTTTAAGTCGAAGGAAATTTCAAGATTAAATTGGGGGTAATTTCTAGATTAAATTGAGGGAAATTTCAAGTTAAATCGTGGGAAATTTTTAGTTTAAATAGAGGGAAATTTCAAGTTTAAATCGAGGGAAATTTCAAGTTTAAATTGGGGGGAATTTCAAGTTCAAATCGAGGGAAATTTCAAGTTCAAATCGAGGGAAATTTCAAGTTTAAATTGAGAGAAATTTCAAGTTCAAATGAAGAATGGTAAAAGTGGCCGGAAATCATGAAAAATTGCAATTTTTACCGCTTTCGATCGTTTAAAATTAACCAATTCCAATAAAATTATCAGAACGTATATAACTTATAAAAGTTTACAAACCACATCTTTCCAAATCTTGTTACTGTCCCAACTAAAGAACTAGTAAAAATCATTTTTCACTATTGCTTTTCACAGTTCCGATTAAATGCATTTTTCCAACACATATATTAGATGTCAGTTACTAAACTAATTCTTCTAGCTTTCTAGAGAAATTGAATTAATTTAGTCGATTGATAAAAAAGTGATTCTGATTTATTAAAGTCTTCGTGATCAGTTATGCTCCTAATTGTACAGTGAACCACAAAAGTATTCGAACGCACTTTAAAATAGTCCTAACTTTTTTCTAATTGTACCAAACGACCTGATGTTTTGTAAGCAATTAGAACCATTGGTTTATTAAATGATCTGCAAAGAAGATTTTCCAAAAATTACAATTTACAAGGTTGCATGAAAAAATAAAAGAAGCATTTTCTAAAACTGTTTTATTTAGGCCCCCAATGAAAATTTAAAATATATGTTTTGTAGTTCTCTGTTAGTTGTACACACTCTGAAAATTTCATGAAAATCGATTAACAAAACCCACGCGCTACAAGTGGTTAAATGTGGTGCAAATCCATAGTTTTTCGCGACTCTTTTGGCCAAATCAATTATTCTAATTGCTCAGAAAAAAGTCAGGTCGTTTGGTCCGATCGTAAAAAAGTTATACTGCTTTTGAAGTGCGTTCAAACACTTTCGTGGTACACTGTATACATATATACAATCGGTGTCTGCGTTGGAATGTCTAGCTCTCCTAAGACTGGTCACGCCGGACGACGCACACTGGGCAGCGAAACGTACGTCATACCAGGGTGATTTTCCACGCGAAAACGTGGACACTTTCTTTTGGAGATTCGTTCATAGCTCACTAAAGACTACAACATATTTAAATCTCGCTCCAAAAACAAAGCGTCCACGTTCTCCCATTGGAAATTGAGCCACCTACTTTTCCGGTCGAGACGACGCTGGGTTTCTATGAAAAAGAAAAGAAAAATCTCTATATATAAATACATCGGATAAAAAAAAAAACACTGTAACGCTAAGAGATAATAACAAATAATAATTGATAATATTAATATTAATATTTACGGAATTAGTAATAATAACGATGATATAACAATACTGCTTCGTTTTTCAGTGAGTGTTTGCGCGTGCGAGAGAGAAAGAACGAACCGAAAGAGATAAAGAGAGAAAAAGAAAATACAAAAATCGCGTATTCCAAGTGTAAAACGATGCCAGTAAGAGAGACAGAGAGAGAGAGAGAAAGAGAGAGGGAGAAGAGAGAGAGGGAAGAGAAGAGAGAGTGAGTGGGAGAGAGAGAATGCTAATATAAATGTGAGAGAGAAAGATTGAGTATAATTTGTACGAATGGGAAATTTTAAAATGAGAGAGAGTGTGTGTGTGGGAGAGAGAGAGAGAGAGAGAGAGAGAGAAAGAGAGAGAGAGAGCGAACGAGTGGAAATCTTTGTGGCTATAGTTTATTTGTAAAAATCATACTTTTTTTCTTTTATTTTTTTTTCTTGTCTCGTCGAAGAAAAAAAAAGAGAGTATACAATTTTTTCAGGAGAAGCATAATACGTTTCGGGTATTCTTTCTGTGTGTATAAAATGTAAAACCAACCACCTACCGAGTCCAAAATGCGAGATCAATGTTTCTAACTTATTTATAATAAACACTATACATTAATAATGATTATAAAATAAACGCAGTTTGTGACAGTAGCATCGACGGCGTCGAGAGACCAACATATTCCACCTTCGGAACATTTTTATTAACAATCCTGATTCCCGTTTATGTTTGCGTGTATATCCACATACTTCCTCGATTTTACTTTACAAAGAGAGGAAAAAAATCGTTCGTTTCGATATTTTAGAGATACACAATATTTTCCGTTTGACGCTTTCAAAAGTTTCTCGTTATTGCTGCGCGTTTTGTATATTCGCGAAGCACCGTGTCCCGGTTAGAACCTAGTCGGACAGTTTTCTATGTACTGATCTTTGTAAATAAAAATTGACGGTCAACTTTCTCGATTCTACACACAGTGTTTTCCCTCTGATTATTTCAAGACTAAAAGGGAAATTTCAAGTTATGAATTCGGGGAAATTTTTCAAGTTAAAATTTAGGGAAATTTTTAAAGTTAAAATCGAGGGAAATTTCAAGTTTTGAATTCGGGGAAATTACGTGAGAGCCCCCCGCCAGTCTAGCTCCGGATGTCTCTGTATTCTTCGTAATATTCGATGTGGAGCATGGGTATTGCTCCATCCCAGTGCCTGTTGTTGGCGACCCATCTCAACTCGCATACTGTTGACGGACCGTGAAAGGTTAAATATTCAATGAAAGTGTTATTCAAGGGCTAAAAAAATTGGTGGGCGTATACTGGAGAATCCTCTGTGTCTGTATTGTACAATAAAGATAATTTATTCATGCAAAATGAAAAATATTGGATATTCATTACAGTAGCAAATTATTCGTGCCGCTTTTCCCGTAAGACGCAATGTTAATTCCGGCATGAATTATTTGCGCTTCGTTTTTTTTTTTTTTTTTTTATTTAAGCTTTAGGTCAATCTTGGCCCATAAGCTGAAAATATACAGGTACATAACTCTTATACATGACTCTTATCTATACTTACAGTACTAATAGAAGTTTATTCTTATTATCTACGCTCTCTATAATCTTCGTCTCTTTAAGGAAAAATTAAAGATAAAGATAAGAGGAAGAAATCCATCAATCTACTCTTCAGTATCCGGCACCTTTATCCACGTCGTGTAGTCCTACATGTCCGTACAGCGCCATTTCGTGCAGCGGCAAAACGCTCAAACTGTTAGCCAAATTTAGTTCCGAATGTACCGCTAGATGGCGCTGTTATCGACCGGTACCCTCTGTCGGTAACATTTGGCTAACAGTTTTTCTTTATAGAAATTTCTTTATAGAAATTGGTTTGGTGAAATACATATACTGGGTGTCTGAAAATTCCTTCAACATCCGGAAACGGGAGGTTCCACACAGAGATCATTTGAAGCAACATTTTCCTTTGCAATTTCAGGAACCTTCCATTTCCGGATGTTGAAGGAATTTTCAGACACCCTGTATATAAAAGAACATTATAATGTCGTTTGTAACGTAACGAAGTCATTATAAGGTGATTAATTCCCGCAATCAGTAGTGATCGAAGATTTTGATTTTGCATAGAAGATTCGCACCTCTAGTAAGAATGAAGGAACAAGAGCAGAGGAACAAACACATCGATATCAAAGTAAAATAGCCTTTATTACATCGTGAAACGAGGACAATTTAATGAACGTTCAACAATTTCTAGAATTCTCTTTCACACACTCGTTCGTACTTTCACGTATACAAGCATCCTTTTATTCTCTCTGATTCTCTCCCTCTCCACGCATACACATTCTTGCAATCGTACGTGTCACTCGGTTGATCTGCTTACAGTTTTGCCTCGCACCTCTTTTCTTCCCTTCGCTGTAATCGTCTCCTTTCACAATCTCTCGAGAATCGGTTTTGTTTTCACGAATCTATGTTTCGCGATTGCAAAATTCTTAATCGTTCCTTCTATCCGCCCATTATTCGTTCCCATCTACACGTCCATCGAAACCCTTTTCCTCTTTTTATTCTGTGATCGTTCTTTCTCTCCAACCTATATGTATAAGCGGGTACATGTAGCATACACATTCAGATCGATCCCAAAACTGCACTCTCTATCCCTGCAGAAAAAAGGCACGAACTGGCGGAAAAGTCGGCCTAACTGTATAATATTTTCATTTATTTATTATGGATGGAACTTCGTCACAATACAATTATTTTTAATTTTTCCTTTCCTTTTCGTTTCTGCTTCTTTCCGAACAGCTCTCGGATTCGTCAATGTCTGCGTCCGAGCCGAATTCACCTGATTTCGTGCATCGCGGAAGCCAGCTGCATAGTGAGCGCAGTGCTCGCGATCATTCTCTCCCCCAACGACACTTCTTCTCCAAATATATATCTATCTATCTATATAGTTATTTATTTATTTATTTTACGCGTTTCAACATCTTCGTTCTCCTTCCCTTCCTACGTCGAATGCCCATTCTCAACGATCGAGTTTCCGAGAGGATCGTCGTTACTATCGTAATCATAATCCACAATCCACACTAACAATTCCTCAAAGTAAAAGAATCAAAGTTCTTCATCGATTCAACCGAAAGACGAAAGAAATTTCAGAAAGATCCCACACAGTCAAGATCATTTTATAATATCCCTAGGTCACGCACCGCGCCACCACTAAGCAGCCATCGACTTCCGGTCTCCCACCATTTTATTTTTCCTCCACCGTGCTCGAATTTCTTCTCCCGAATATCCGCGGTAATGTTACACGTCGTTATTCCTGGCTTCTAAATGTAACCTTACGAATGTATTACCTATGTACACCCCCACCACACGCTCGCCCACACAGATGTACACACATACACGCACTCACGCAACACGAGGCGAGTGCTGCACATAATTCTTTTCTCCTTCAAAAAATCTCCGTGTCTCCATGAGTGTGTGTATGTGTGTCACACTTATATCTAGACTGCGGATTTTATGGATTTATAACAAAAATTGCCACGTAAAGTTTCATACAGTAGACGTACGAGAATCTCAAACAAAATTTGAGAACGAGTATTATTTTCAGTTTAATCAAATAATTAAGAGAAGAATGAAATTTTTATTTAGCCTCTGTGTCTTGAAATCGACGCGGACATTCTTTATGTTGCAGAAAGATCCGCAGTCTACTTTTATCACTAGACAGCGGATCTTTGTGCAATTTGCAATTTTCCAAGAACAATTTCGAATCGGATCGGATCTTTCGAGATCAGAAATCAATTTGAACGCTAGATTTACGGAGCTGTAGAAAAATAACTATTTCACATTATTTTATAAACATAACGAGCATGTGTCTATCGAAATTTTTCGCCACTTTTCCAATAACATATACCCAAAGAAATAAATTTGGTAAATAATTCATCGGGGGGAAGCATCTTTACAATCTTAATAATTGCAAATTGACCCCAGGAGACCCCAGACTTCAGATTTTTCAATAGAATTTGTATATGAATCAAATTAAATAGTAAGGAGCTAAATTCCGTCAAATTTTTTGTTTGAACATTTTCAGAAGTGTAATTAATTAATTGCATAAAGATCCGCAGTCTACTTATCACGTAGTATGAACTATTGTATGTATAATGCTTACGCTCTACATCCTTTAAAAGAAACGGTGCTCTCTCTCTCTCTCTCTCTCTCTCTCTCTCTCGTTATTGTCCTGCCATAATCCTATCTTGCTTTATTTCTCGCTCGCTCTCTTTCCCCGAGTATTTCGAATTTCCCTCGCGCACGTTGTTTACAGGCATACCGCAGCTTCTACACGCACACACGCACGAATCGGATGCTCATGTATAATGTAGTCATGGAAAGCTCGACGGCAAAACCACCGGATGTTCGTCGAGTACAGCTTAAAGCGAACATGATCACCCCCGCGTCGCTTCCAGCTGGATCGAATCACAAACTAGTCTGGAATCTCGGAATGAAATCGTGTTTCAGAACGAGATACGCGGCTTTCCCTCCGTAACGTCGCGGTAGTTGCGCCGCCCCGAGGTCTAAGCGCCGCCCTACGGGGCGTGGCCGAACCACCGGCCAATAGGAAACCGCTACCACACGCGATCTTACGGAGAGAAACTCGCGCAACGCGGATTTTGCATTGTTTCACGTTTATTTATTATTGTCAGGTTTGCGGAGGGGGGAAACGAGAGATTATGGTTGCATCCACGGGGGTAACGTTTACTTTCGACGAGAAAATTCACCTCGAGATCGGATCGTTGAATTTTTCTACTTTATTTTCTCTCTCGGTTAACTAGGCAAGCTCGGTCGTTCACGGAAGGCATCGTACGGTGCTCAATATTTATTTTTTTTTTTAGTTTTCATTAAATCGTTGCATCAACAATCATTAACAATTTCCCTTTCCGTATTTCTCTCGTATTTATCTCGCACTCTCACTCTCTCTCTCTCTCTCTCTCTCACTCTGGCGCACTCTTTCTCCTAGTTTTTCGCTGTTGTCGTCTTTTTTTGCATCTTCTATACACCTTTTTTTTCGTTATTGTATCTGTCTCGTACGTTGCGCGTCACGAGTACCCTTTTTTTTAAAACCTATTCTCTTTAGTTTATGTTTTTTTTTCTTTTCGTTAGCTTTCGTGTGATAGTGTGTAGGTTTTCGTAATTTCTTTCTTCGTTAGGAAATATCGGAGACATAACTGGTTTGTGCCGATGGCGCGAAAGCTGGCAAGAAGTTATTTATTTATTTATTTATTTATTTACTTTTATTTATTTATTTACGCTTGTAGTCTGTGTTTACTTTAGTTAGTTATACATACGTACATACATCGAGGCGAGCAGGTTGCGAATTACTCTCGAATCGGAGCAAATATCCTCTATTCTTTAATATATCTATATTTATATTTTATATTTATATTTATATAGATATATATATATATTTATATATATATATATATTCTTCTTTTATCCTTCATTTTATAGTCGCTTATACGTATGTAGTATTGTCTTCGTAAAAGTTTCCTGCTTTTCCTTCCTGATGTTCGAAAAAACCCCGTTGGTCGTGAAAGTATTCGAAAGTACAGAAAAATCGAGGTTTTCTTTTTGTTTTTCTTCCACGTGGGAAAACGAAAAGGAGAACGAATTCGAATGTGTGAAGGAATCGTGGTAGGAAATTATGAGAGCGGAGATTAGGTGTGCTGGTAGTGATGGGAATGGTTCGTATACGAGAGAAATTGTTGGTGATGTACAATAGTTAAGTGGGATAAGTGTTGCTAATTAAAGGCAAGGAATTCGAGAATATATAAATTGATGAATAAATTGATGAAATGGAAATTTTGTTGTTGTCTGGGTCAAATTAGACCCGTCCGGAGGTTCAATGAAGAAAGTGACCAACTATTGTCACTGTGAATTCGGTAGAGCAATAAAAATTATTTTCGAAAAGCTTTTACCAGATTTCTTGCTAGGATGAAGGCTACTAAAAAATTACGAAAACTTTAAAAACTATGTATCCGATCAATGCCTTCAGCAGAGATGAAATGCTTTCTAAAAGTCAGTGTACACATTGAAAAATGTAGAATCAGCACAGATGATTAAGGAGTTTACAAAATCGTTTGAAATGATCAGAGTCTAGACGAACAATTGAAGTTGAAGAAATCCGTGTACACGATTAAAAATGTAGGATCGAAACACGGATGATTGAAAAATGTACGAAATCATTTGAAATGGTCATTCTAACCGAGTAAAAAGAAGTTCCACGTGGCGTGTTGGGTGATGTTTCGCGATCGAAATCGTCGAAATAGGAAAGGAACAGAGAAACCGGAACGGAAAAAGGAACAACGGCGATGTTAACGAAAGCGATTGCACAGGAACGTAGTCTCTCTCTCTCTCGTGACAGGACAGTCATGAAATCCGGAGACATAGGAAAATAAAAGGTCTTTGAATTGATCTCCCGTATATCTGTACCAAGAGCCAAGGAACAGACTCGTCGCGGGTTCACGGTACCGCAACGCGACCGATTTTAGTACTATATATCGTGTCGTAATATTATAATAATATAAAAATATATTTCTTAACTATTAACACTATAATAAATGAGTATTATTAAGCATCATATTTCATGGAGTGTGTGTTCTCCCTCTCTCTCCCATTCACAATTCCCATTATTTTTCTTATTTCCCACGTAATAGTACGGACACGATGCCTGTCGCGGATAACCGGAGCTTCTTAGACGCGGAGGAAAAATGCAACGCGACGCTGCACTTTGCCGCATTATTATTATCATTATCATTATCATTATCATTATCATTATTATTATTAATCATTTATAAACATTCTCTCCCCTCTGCTTAATTATTCCCTTTACACGCTTATTTATATATAATATACTCGCCGTGGCGCAGCAATTAATTCGCCCCCGTTTATATAAGTCGTCGTTTTTAGTATTTTCCTTTTTTTGCTCTCATCGTCATATCCTGCCATAGACATATAGAGATAGACTGCGCGGCCTGAACGAAGCGCTGAAGCCCACAATGGCGGCGTGCGAGAGAGAGAGAGCATTAGCCGGGGTCCATAGCGCTCTCTTTCTAATTGATGTGTCGACACATCATATAGAAAGAGAGCGCTATGGACCCCGACTAATGCTCTCTCTCTCACTCTTTGTACCGCGCGCCGCCATTGTGGGCTTCAACTCGCCCATAAGACGGCGCAGTCTATCTCTATATGTCTATGTATCCTGCAATCCTTATTCTCATTTCTTCCCATTTCTTTTTTTTTATATCGATAACAATATATATAATATATTATTAATATATATACACATATATATATATGCATATTTATATACGTACGTACACGTAAATATACATATACATACATATACATATAAGAGATATACATATATATATATATATATATATATATATATATATATCTATTTATATAGATCACTTGTCACTCGTGGTACGTGTAAATAAAAAGAGGCGTAAACCGTTATAAAATACATTCTTCGAGTATTATTCGATCTGTAGATTAATATATATCATATATATCATACCGCTTACCTACGCGTCCGAACGAATAAAATCATAAAAATTGTTGTAATAATCATTTTTTCTTTTGCAATTTTTTTGTTTTTCGCCATTTTAATAGTACAGTTATTGGAAGCATTTTAATATTATACTTAGTGTTTACGATTCGGGGCCCGGATCTCGGTGAAGGGATTACATTCTCCGACAGATCGTTGATTCTTTCCGTTTATTTTTTTCACTCTAGAGTTTTCGGATTTTTTTTTATTGTTCGATCAGCGTGCGTGCTCGTGTCTGTTTCATTTAGTTTATTGCGAGGGTTCTCGATGCCATTCACGCGGACACAGAAAAGTACCAGAGGCCTTTTTTCTTCTAACGGATAAATAAATGGGGCACGGATAACGCCGGTACCGATACGTTATTATCGTTACTCTCACGGAATGTCTAAGGCATACTTTTTCTTTTAGGACGCGTCACACTTTTTCCTACCTTTCTTTCTCTCTCTCTTTCTCTCTCTTTCCTTTCTTTCTACACCGACATCTTTTTTTCTTTAATCGTTCCTCTGCCTTCGGACACGGTGATACGTGGAGTGATTCAGAGTTTATTCTTATTACATTAAAATGAACACATTTAAGAAATCGTAGACAAGCTTTCACTCACTGGTTGATCAAATTGGTATCGTTCCCTCCCACCGAAATTAAAATTGCACAGTAATTGCATGGAAATTCTTTCCTCCCTTAAAAAGTACCGCTTCGTATAGAGAAATTGTTATTAACTAGATAATAAATTCAGCATCGACCCTTTCCATAAAATAAAAATTGCACAGAAATCGCAAAGGAAGCGTTCCCTTCCAATTGTAATTCTTTAATATCATTATATTAATATCTTACAATTAGATACAAATATTATTTCTCCTCAGAAATAAGAAATAATAATACGATATAAAATGATGCAATTCAAACGTTAAAAATCACTAAACTTGCATTCGATTTAATAAAATATACAAAAATAATAATACGAACACATTTCACAAATCGATTTAATAAAATATGTAGAAAAATACGCAATCTAAAATAACTGAACTCGGACCACAGAACCTTGTCTATTCTCATTTGCTTATAAATGATCCAGAATCTGCCACGTATCACGCGTTGCGTATCGCTAACCGCCGCGCCGACGTCACGAGGACTCGGAATTCGAAGTAAGTACACGATGATCGAAAGATTATGGCATCGATTACCGACAAGTAAGGCCCAGAGAAACATTACGACGCTACAATAATAATGATCATTCGGTCGGATCTCGATCGGATCGAGCGAAGAAGCCGCTCGAGCCTGAGAAACGAGCGAATCATCTTAGGAGAAGGATTCTATTCAGTTTCGTTTCGTTCTCAGCGGTTTATATCGGAATTCGCAATTAAGCTCTCTGTTTTATCGCAGGGGTGGCCAACTCGCGATCATTGCAAATGGCGTGTCTCTTTCAAACTGGCGTGAATTAATTAACTTAGATCGAGTTATCCCTTTTCCTCCGCTAAGCGAAACAGATCCTGCCCCTATCCCTATTTCCCAACTCCAACGATCAACGTAAAAAGGTAGAAGGAAAAATGTAAAAGGTTGGCCACCCCCGGTTTAGCTGGTTTTCCAAAACGCATTCTGCATTCTCGGTGCTCTTCGATCATCTCGCGCGTGGTCTCTCATCTAACTGCACGCGTGCTACCGACTTTGAAAAATGCCAATCGTTCGTCTCGTCTTTTCGTTTCATCGTATTTCCAAAGTCACAAATTCAAAGAACATTCTGTTTCGTTTCAGATGAAGAATTATACGATCGACTCGTGAAGAACGTCAAGTGTGTTCGTATAATCGTAACTCTCTTTCGTTTTCTAGAAAAGGAATTCGCAAAACAATCCGCAGTCTTCGCAGAACTGAACCGAACTCGACCCAATGCGTATCTCGAGACCGCGAAAAGGAATGTCGTCGATCGCACACGCGCTACAAAAAAAAAAACCATATTGTACACCATCCTCGAAAACGTACTCTCTCATCCCTTCGCCATTTCGCGACAGAATATCGCGTGCCCCGTTTGCGAACGTGGCTAACAAATTTGTACGTTAATTAGTTTCCTTATTATTGTCATGGTATATATAATAATCTTGTTAATAAAAATACTAAAATATTATGTATATTATATATAATATATAATAGATTATTGCATTATGCATTTTTGGTACCGTTGCGTATTGTTTGGTTTCATTTTCCACACTCTCGTCGACCCAAAACGAGTTCTCGCACGGGATCCCCTTTTGTTCGCCTAACTTTTTTTTCTCTGTATAACAGTTATCTCGGAGGAACCCGGCGAGAGGTTGGGACCGATCGTGCGACTCGAGGGACGATCTACGAGAGCACCGCTCGAGCCGCCATTTTCCACCGCCATCTTCGAGGCCGTAACGTTCATCCGTCCGTGATTCATTTTTCTCTCTTTTCTCTCAGCTTCGTCTATCCGTGCTAAATATCTATATTTTTACTCTCGAACGCGCTAAATTGTTCTCTGGCTGCGTTTCACGCATCCTTTATCTTTCCTTCACGTATCGTAGTATCATAATCACGACATCATCGTTGTCGATCCCTTAACCCCCCACCCACCCAACCCCTTATTAATCATGTTCACGCGCGACGAGTCGCGAGGTATACGTGTTTCGTTTATTATCTTCTTTTCTTTTTTGTTCATTGTTTTCTTTTTTGTTGCTTTCCTATTTGGTATTCGTTTCGCAAAATTAAATGCCGAGTCCCGGTATGGGAATGAAGAGGACCGTACATACTTAACTTAACACCCGCGAGGAATCTACGTCCTCTCGTCTGACTTCTTCTTCTTCTTTTTCTTCTTGTTCTTCGGGTTAACGGAAATAGCGTTCTTCTATTCTCTATACGGTTTGCAGTAAGAGAAACGGTGATTCATGTGCTGGCTGTAGGAGCCGGAGTGAGAGAAGCGCTTTAGGCACTTGGAGCACTGGAAAGGCTTTTCGCCGCTGTGCAGTCGCTTGTGTTCGGTCAGATGGTGCTTGTGCTTGAATGCCCTTGTGCACTCTACACATTTGTACGGCCTTTGCCCTGCGGACAACGGACAGAAGTCTGTTAAGGCAGATCATCGATCGACAAATCTCCGGGACCAGTGGAAATCAAGAATGTATTAGATTATTGCATACAGAATGTCTGATTCGGAAACAGGAACTTTAAACAAACAAATTTATCGATTAACCTCCTTGCCTTACGATATCGAGTCAGTGTCGCGATGAACATTCTGAACAGAGTGTGAAAATACTATTTTGGTTTTGTTAATAGCTATTGGAAAACGTGTAGGCGTACGATAGATACAAAGTTTCTCCTTTTTTAGGGAATTAAACATTGCAATACAAGTTTTAACCTTTCGACGACGGAGCCCGAGAGTCTATTCCGACCCAGAGTATTCAAATCGTAATTTAATTAGTCAACATTAATCGCACATTAGGAACGATAGAAATACCAATGTATATCTACAAGAAATGCTTTACAAAAATGTGTTTTCGAAAAATTGATAATAAAGCTGAGGTAAGTCTGAAAAAGTTCTATTGTTAAAGTGCGAAAAAGGTCCGTGCTTCGAGGATTAATCACTGGAATCGTAAAATAAATCGTAGGGCAAGGTATGCACCATTGTAATCATCACATTCTGTCAACAAATGACGAATTTCTCGATTGCAAATGATAAATATGTGTTTCAGGTTGTTCATACGCGAGATTATAATGATACCTACATCTTCGTTCAAACACTTCGTGTGCAACGTTTCATACGCGACCACCTAATCGTTCTCCCAACGATGGATTTCATTTCTCGAGGATGATTCTACCGGAACACTTACCGGAATGTTCGTATTTGTGTCTCGCTAGGGAACTGTGCTTGGAAAATGTTTTGTCACACCGATCACAGAAGAAGACACCCTGCTCAACTTCAGCGGCTGGCGTTGCCTCCGATTGACTCGCATTTTCGTTCTCGTTCTTCACGTTCGCCTGAGGTTGAGTCTGCTCGAACAATACGGGTAGAAAGTTAAGCATCGATCATGCGCGTTGACTTGGTTGGATCAAGAGAATAATTTTCGATGCACTTGCCTTCGGAACAGTTTCTCCAGCAGGAGTTGGAGCCGTGCGTTTCGTTTCCACGGAGTCGGTGGTGGTCTCTTCGTCTATAACTAGAGGCGAGTCCTCCATGTCGTCCGCGTCTGGATTATGCGACGGGGGGTTGTCGTTCTTTGGCTCGTCGGGTGAGGAAGTCGGTATCTTGATCCAACTGGTGTCGTTCTCCTTGCACGCTGACTGCGTGAGAGCCTCCTTTTTCGACAGGTCCAAGGGTTGCTCGATGACGATCTGACTAGCTGGATTCGTCAGCGGCACCAGGGCTGGGATTTTCGACTCACGTCGATCCCTCGCTCGGGAATTTTGGAACCATACCTGCGCACGAACTCCTATTAGAACGAGTAGCACGTCTAGTCTAGTCTCGCTCGGGGATCAAAAACCGAACCCGAATCTGTTTCGGTTCTTTGTAACTCGTGAAACTCTGTAACCCAGACTAACAGCGGATTTACAGTACGAACTTTCAACTTCTTTCCTTATTTAAAATTATGCTTTGGTGCCGATCAGTTGAATTTATTTACGAATCAATTTTAAGTAGTACGAGGACAACTTATTGACATTTATATTTTAGGTAATTAGCAGAAAGAACGTATGCAGTGAGACCTCGCTTAACGCTGTTCGAGTATTACGCGGTAGTAATGGAATTGGAATGTTTCATTTAGCGCTCGAACTTATTGGAACGTAACCCCCGCTTAACGCGGGGTCTCACTGTATGTAGTATTGTTCTTGAAGCGCCCGATTCAAAGAGCGAAAAATAAAAGAAATTGATGAATGGTTTTTTGATTTTCTGTTGTTATGGGCTCGGGAGTTCGGGACGAATGTTTCCCATTCTCATTTCACACGTTGGGTTGAAGAGATCGTTAGTATGCTCGGATTGCGTTCGGTTAATATTCCTTCTAGGATATGAAAACCGTTTCCCTCGAGGTTAGTATGGTTTACAACGGGTTACAGTAACCTTCCTCGGTGAACCGGGTTTGGATTAGACTTGGGCGTCGGGTTAGAATCCCTGTGATGGTCCGCAGATGTACCTGTACGACTCGAGTGGGGAAATTGATGTAATTCGCGATCATGATGATCTCCTCCTTCTTAGGCCGAGGATTAATGGCGTAGTATCCTTTCAGGACGGCCAATTGCTCGTCGTCTATCAACGATCTGGCCCTCACCCTCCTCCCGTTGTCGTTGTGTGTCTGCGTGGCATCCTCCTCGTCCTCAGAGTCCGCTTCCGAGCTGTCTTCGGCTTTCCTCTTGCAGCTCGATTTCGCGCTCGGTTGATTTACGTCCTCGAGCTTCGCAGCTAAACCTTCGCTCTGGGAATCATATTGATCCGTCGTCGACCAATCTGGATAGTGAGCCATCTCGCTGGACATTTCGCTATCTTGATCCTGGCCGATTACAAAACACTTCTGTTAAATCATCCGCGTTCCTCCCTTCTACTATAAATCACAATGTTAAATAACATGAAACGATTGAAATTACTTGATAATCGTCATCGAACTCCCTCTTCATGGTAGCCGGTGATGTCGACAGTTTCCGCACGTTCGCTTCCAACAGCTGTTTCGTCACCGAGGTGTTCACCGTTTCCAAGATCCGTCGAACCGCATCCAAACCCTGAGAATCAGTCGGCGCAGGGGATTCTTTGCCTTCCGTGCCTTCCGTGCCCTCGGTCCCTTCGGAATCCGCTGTCGATGGGCTCATCAGCTCCCGATGAGACTCGAATTGCTCGGCTACCTCGTCCAATCTCTTCGAATGCAGCTGATTTAGCATTTTGCCCAGGGACGTCTGCAGGAAGTAGCTGCCGAACGCCATCATTCGAGGCAGGAGCGTCGGTATGTCGTAAATACCTGCAATGGAGAGTCGCATTCTTCTTCTATTAATTGAAACAAATATGGGGGTCGTAGCCCTGACCTACAAAATCACCTTGAAACGGTAGGAAGTTGAAAATTGAAAGAAATTCGGAGTGTAGAGGACTGAATCTTTTTAGAGGACGGTGGAGAGGATTGGTTGTGGTTGAAGAGGGCTGCTCACCTGCTCCTTCTCGTTGGATTTCCTGGTAGTCCGAGGGCGAAAGCTTCGGTAGAATGGGGAGGAAAGTGTTATTGTTCGCGGCAAGTAAATCGACCTCGCGTCTCAAAGGCGGCAGTGGCTGTTGCGCTTTTTTCGGGCCGCGATCGACGCTCGTCACGTTCGCGTGCCTCGACTTCTTCAGGTTCACGATCAAGCACTTCTTCGACGTCATGTGACTCGAGTATGAACCAGAGTGAGAGAAACGTTTGCCGCAATTGTTGCATTGGAATGGCTTTTCACCGCTGTGGATGCGAAGGTGCTCCTGCGTCAACCAACAAACGAACCGTCGTAGAACAATAGTATTTCGGCCACTCTATCGTCGAGTTCGTGTGTGCACACCGATTCTCGCGAGTCTGGAATACGTGCTTATTTCATTTAGAAATTCAAATGGTATCGCAAAATATTTTACTACGAACAATTTTGATTGTAGGTCTCGTCGTTCCAAACTTACGAGTGTCGGTGCAATATGTGAACGTAACTAATGTCTAAGAACTAGAAAACGGACAGACCAGCTCATTCGATGCAAGTGTATATCAATCGATGCATACCGTCACGTATATTGTTGCACGCAGAAATTAATAAATATTTACGAATAAGTAGAAACTAGAATTACTTCAAATTTTAACAGGTACCTGTTTTGTAAAAAAAGTCCTAAAATTCTAAAGTTCTCTTCGGATTATTACAGGTATGACACGTTTTCAAAATGTTGAAGCTTTGGCGTGCAACAGTGAGACGTGGCTGCATGTTCGTATAATCGAAAAGCGAAACGAAAGAACGTAAATTCTATTGAAAAGAAAATCGTTCGAGTTACAGGAGAAACTATAATGTGTAATCGATTCAGGCGGTGCTGCGTGAGAGAGAGAGAGAGAGAGAGAGAGAGAGAGACCGTGAAAGAGAAATCAACGAAACAATGTACGAATGAGAAATGAAAAATAAGGGTGCACTCGTAGTACCTTGAGGTGATGCTTAAACTTGAAGGCTTTCTCGCAATTGGGACACTTAAACTTACGAAGCACGGCACTCTCATCATGGCTGATCATGTGCCTCTGGAGTCGGTAGACGTTTGCAAAGGTCTTGCTGCACACCTTGCAGGACTGGAACAATAAATACATTCGATTTTTAATTAGCCACTCCGCAGAATGAGCGTTTAAAAGGATGCCAAGCAGTAGCGCGTTATAACTAGTTGGGGCCTTGGGCAAAGTAGAATTTCGGGGCCGCCGGGGAAAACCGTAGAATTTGGATCTTGATATATGTTCGGGGCCCCCTTTCGCTTTGGGGCCTCAGGCATTTGCCCAAGTTGCCCATAGGGTATCGCGCCACTGATGCCAAGTATTATTATTAGACGGTCTGTATTTTGACAGCAACACGTTCATGACCAGCAAAATGATGACTTAAACTGCGCTCAATTTCGTCTGAACTGTACCACAGTTACTTTTCACAAAGACGTCGACCACAAAAGTGATCGGAAAATCAGGCGAAAAGCTGCAGTGGAGTCTACTTTATTCGAAGCACCCACGCAACCACGTGGCTGCGGTTCCGGTCTAGCTGTAAACAACGCGAGGTAACAAAAGGAGATTGAAATTTCAAAGTAATCTTGGAACACTACCACTATGTACCACACACTCTCGACTACCAGCACGAACTAATTCTTCGAGCTTAATCACGGTACGGCTGTGAAATGTTATGAATAACAGCCTATGTCCGACTTCAACTTCGTATTATTCGGTAACTAAATGTGATATAATTAGACTGCGGATGTTTATGCAATTTTCAATTTCTTTAGGCAAATTTTGAAAAAGTGGAGTCATATAAAATTTTATTTTCAGTGGTAATAGTTCTGAGATGAATAAAAAACGTACTAAATTCTATGTATAGAATATTCTATATTCTTGCATTTTAAAAACAATTTTAGAAGCCATAAATGCATAAATGCAGTCCAGTAATAATTGATATAACAGCAGTCGAAGGATAAGTCAAGGTAAACCGAGAAATAAACACTTGTTACATGTCATTTGGTGCTTGTTTTCTTTTCGTTAGTTCTTGATGGGTACTCGTTGCGCCGAGTACACAATGTCATCCCCAACTGGCCATTGCTTACAGGATGTTAACAATTAAAGCAACGTTTTGTCTACAATAGCCACGATAGTACCAACAATTTACCGTAAATCATCAAATCTTCAAGCCACTGAAATTCGGCCTGTGCCCTGTGCGCGAGGAATCATGAAATCATCTAAAACAGGCAACGTGGTCGTGGCAGAGGAAAGAAGGAGAAGAAAATGATAATAGAAAGGTAAATACAGAGGAGAAGGAGGAGGAGGAGGAGGAGGGGTGAGAAACAGTAGGCAGGTCGCGCATGATCGATAATACGCCGGGTGGAACAATGGAGTCTCGGTGTGTCCCTCGCGTCCTTGACGTTCGTTTCACTCACCACTTGGGGGAACTGAGCGTTGAGATCGTTCTTGTCGATGGCGTAGGTGGTCTTGTGCTCCTCGAGATGGACCTGAAGAACGTGGACGTCCCGGCAGAGGATGCCGCACTGTGGACACCTCTCGCCACCCTGTTTCGTCGATCCACCCTCGCTACCACCCGCCCCCGCGTTACCACCACCACCACCACCACCACCACCACCACTGACAGCTTCGCTACCTGGCCCGCTACCACCTCCAACAGCACCTCCTGTGGTTGGCGCCCCGGCCGTGCAACCTCCGCCCACCTCCGCGTTCACGACACCTGCTGCCTCGTCCTCGCTGCAACCTGAAACACGGGCCACACGTGCATCATTATTTGTCGCCTCTGTCTACCCTCTTTTTTTTCGCTGCCAACCCCGCGTTTCCCTCCGTACCGTCCCCTTTCGCCCTTCTCTCACACCTCTCGCTGCAGATACATAGCGTAGTAATAACAGACCGCGGTCTGTGTTCGCGGCTGCATCCACACCGAGCGTTCCGATGATTTTATGGGGATGCAGCATGATGGAGGACCCGATCGATGCTCGCTGTTCCGACGATTCCACTAAATCGTCATGTAACCCTCATCCGTCCCTTGTGTCAAACAGTTTTCCCGAAATAGGTTATACTATTCTGTTATTTGTATGCAGGTCAATTTGCCCGAAACTTGGCGATTTTTATTTTCTTTCAATGGGAAACACGCGCGCGTAATCGGAAAACCTAAGGTGTAAACGTTAATAGAGATTTTTTAGCATAATCAAACAGTTTTACGAGTCATGAATCTTTTATTATTATAAAATACTAGCTAGTCGCGGCCTAGCTGGTCCACAGCTAGACCCTCCGGGCGGGTTGCGCCCGATCACTGGCGGTATACATACCTGCAAAGGTTGTTATATCAGACAATAAACGCGTACGAATCAGCTCCGAACCGGCCGATTATAATTTACAATCACCGCGCTCCGACAACTTCAACCCCCGACAGATGGACAACACATGCGACAGACCCACCGAATCAGATCGATGGGATCATACATACATACTTTTCTATTTATCATATGTGTATATACAATACAGTGGGCAATGTTGGGAAAATTTTATTGTTTTTTAATAATAAATAATAAATAAACGTATGATTTTAATTGCAAATAATAACTAAACTTTTTATTTAAATAAAAGTAATTTAAATAATTCCAAAAGTGATCTATTTATTATTTCTTATTTGCAAATAAAAGATTATTTATTATTTGGATTGAGGTGGAAGTCGATTAAATAGTTTTTGGTCTTCTCTTATTTCTTGTATTTTGTATACACAATGAACACGTACGCGTTTTTTGTCTGGTATAGCAACCTTTTCAGGTATACGCCAGTGGTCGGGCCTGTCTGGAGGGCCTAGCTGCCTATAAAAAAAATACAATTTAATTTATTATTTTTGTCAATACAAATAATAATTGAAATTGTATTTGTAAATAACAGTTAACTTTATTATTTTAAATCAATAGTGGCAATAACTACTGCAGACACTGCAGTGCCAGCAATAGTAGTTTACCCTATCGAGAAATGAGAACGCGAATCCCGCACCCTTGCAATCCTGGAAACGAGTCTACCGCCTTAACTAATCAATTGAATTAAGAAATTGTTGTGTGAACGAATGTGTTTTCTGGTAGTTAAATTAATGCTTCATTAACGCTTTCTTTCACGTTTCACGAGCTCAGTGGGTCAACAAAAGTTCGAGCGAAAGAGCTTCGAGCCTCGGGAGAGAATAAAGTAAATTTCCGAGGACCGTGCCGCAGAGAAGTTGCTTGTAAGCCGCTTTAAGATCCGATCAACGCGAAACGTGGGACGCGAATATCTTCGCGAACGAACATGAACCCAATTGAAGACAGAACCACTACAGTCTACACGGTCTACACGTCGTTCCGTCGACTTTCGTAAATATACAATTGCGAAGAGCCCGAGCGCCTCTTCGCGAGGTATACAACCGGAAAAATATCGACTACAAATTTTTCCAGTGCAAATACAACAGCAAGCCTCTGTTATCTGAACGTCTCTTATCTGGAACTGTTTAGCAATTCACCAAATACATATTCCCAAAGTGAAACATTCAAGATGTACTTCGATACGCTCATGTGCTTCTATTCTTCAAATAATCATTCACACTTCGCTTCAACCGTGAAAAGGTTAATAAAAATTGAAATTGAACGCGAGGACCAAATCGATCGCTAAACATTCAAGTATCGTACAGTCGCCGCGGATTGGCGCGGATTGGCGCGGATTGGCGCGGATAGTATGTTGACACGCCTGAAAAATCCATATTTTCTATTTTAAATCAATAATTTAGGAATTATTCGAAAATATACAGGGTGAGTCACCTAACGTTGCCACCGCAAATATCTTTGTTGTTTTTAAAGATACGCGTCAAATGTCTGAAGGACAAAATTGAACGGTAAAATTTTGTTTCTATGTAATTTTTTTTGGAGATATGAAGGTCACCTTGATTTTTATAAATGGAATGTCCTATTTTTTATACCATAGATCGATAGAGTATCAAATTCCGAGTATAAAAGTGTTGACCTTCATATGACCTAAATCTAATCGTTAACGAGATAATATCCGAAGAGGAAAGAAAATTGTTTGGATAATATTTCGATTGATTATCTTGCGATTACCTTGCGATTACCTTGCGAGGGTTAACAATGTTCGTGAGAAATTCGTGCGGAGGAAAATTCTCGGAAAAATGGCCTACGAAGTGGCTCGACCGATTCGTTGGTTTACTTGGTCCGAAAATAAGCGTGGGTACCTATTCAATTTAGGTGAGTCCTCTTCGGCCGTTTATCCTCTCACCGATCAACGAAATCTCAGTGTTCGTTGCACGCGATTCGATTCCGGGAACAAGACCGCGGCTTCCCTCTCCCTCTCTCTCTTCAGAGAGAAAGAGAGAGAGAGAGGGAGAATGCTCTCTCGGCCACGGGAAACGGTTCCGCTGATTCGGGTGTATCGTCGTCCGCGATTCTCTCTCCCTCTCTCTCTCTCTCTCTCGTGAATTGCATCAGACGAAATTAGTTAACCAATCGGTATCGCGGAACGATTCGGACGAGCGAATTCGCACACCTCTGTGAACTGAAACACGCGGCGACCTCAGCCACGAGTAGTCACCTCGTAACGAGCAATCGATACGAAACCGAACAGTTCCTCGAGCTGGAAACCTGTCTCATGGTTAACTGGCCATGTTAACGTTAACGCGGATTTTACACCGACCACCAACTGCCAGCGAATTTCGCGACATTGCTGAAAAATTGAATCAACGGAAAACCCACTCGATTAAATTGTTAACCCCTCGCCGTACGATTTTTCTTCACGGTTATACTAGTTACAAGCAATTGCAACTTTTTCAAAATGTTTTTTGTTTGGTTTTCAAAAAAGTTATACTGTTTTAAAGTGCGTTCAAATACTTTCGTGGTTCACTGTACGTTTACTTTGACGCTGAAAATATTGATCGCAAAACAGTTGAACTTTATTTTGTCTTAAAAGAAAGACATAACATTCATATATTTAGCAGACCACTTTCCTAATTATCGGCATATATTTAATCCTAAATTCAAACCCAACTTTCTATCATTATATTAAAATCTAAATTCAGATTCAACTTTCAATCATTATGTTTAAATCTAAATTCAACTTTGAATCATTACATGTATGTGCCCATAATTATACAAGCTGGAGTGAAATGAAAGAGAGGAAAGGGGGTTGAAGAATCGAAGAAGCAACGTTTAACCCGAGGAGAAGCGACGCGACGATTCGACATTTGGCAAATCGCCGGACAGTATAAAATTTCGACGTGAGTCACACGCCGTCGAAGATTTCTGCACCACGACGTGTGTTTTCGCCTTTTATATCGACTCGTCCCGTAACACATGTCTCTCTAGCACGTGGCGTTCGTCTTTTAAGAGGAAACGCTTCCACTTCGACGATAAAGGATCGCGGGGACCAAGTGATTCTCGAGTTCGAGCGTTTCATCTGTTTCGAGAGGGTATTCGCTTTTTCGTTACCGCGAAACCACATGATCTTCCCCCGTATCTCAGTAAAGTGAAAAGAACACTGATACAAATACGATCTGGATCTGTTTACAATGTCATAGTCAACCTTTAAACTCGATCCATGCAAATTTTTGCTCGAAAATAATAAATACTTCCGGCGTAGTAATTTTTATGAAATTCTTAAAAATCTTCACATTTTTCATTTTTTTTCTCTAAATTTTTAATAAAATACAGCATGGATAAAATCTCTCAATTCTTTTCGAAACTGTTATGTTAGACAGGACGAAACCGGGGCTGGGCTGTTACGGTGGAAGTTTGTGACTAAAAATCTACACCGTTGTCTCAGGTTTCGAGTGCCGAGAAGATTTATGGCCGGGAAAACGTCTTTTCGTAGACCTGGCGCACGTGGTGCCCGTGTGCCGGATGCCGAGTCGCAAAAACCCGGTGGTCGTAAAACAAATTGACCGACCATGAAGCCTAATCTCTCATGTTCGGTCTGTTCGGGTCCAGAGAGACCTGTTAACCCCGTGTCGGTCACCTGGATGACACGTGTGAACTGTGAACCAGTCTCTCTCCTAGATCAAGATTCCAATTTTCCCGATGGAAACGGTTTATTAGCGGTACAGACGTAATTGCTTTGGGTTTCGTAATGTCCGTCGCAACGTGATCGAAAGCGACCTATGTATTATCGTCGCGCGACGATCACGGAGTATATGTCGGCGTTTAAAGGCAACGTCGAATCCAACGTAGATCCATGACACGGCTATACATCCTCGCCACGGCACGTAGGAAGGCAGAAAAGGTCACGGCTCTGACCCATTTCGACGTTTTATCGGAGTACACCGCGAGCAAAGTTCGCCTCGTGGTGCACGAGTCTCGGCACGAGCAGATTATGTATATGTATGTGTGCTCTCCGCTCGCAAGACTTCCATTTTCTTTTTCCGCCGGGTTTTCCCTGTTCTCGCGAGCCCCTATTTTCACAAAGTACATCTCTTATTTTCGAAAATCAGGATTTCAACCGAACAAGAACAGTTTGGAATAAAAATGAGAGGCGGTGTGTTGACGATCTGATTTGAGAAAAGGTCCGTTTATGCTTGCCGCGCGAACACACACAGTTAGTATCGAATCCACTTTGTCACCGAGAGAAGACGGCGCGGCACGGCGCGGCGGTGTCTGTGAGAAGGGTGGATCAGTCCTCCAGCTACATAGAACGGACAATATCTCGAGCAAAGGTTAACGTCCAAGTTACGAAGGCTGTGTGCAGATGCGAATCTTTCGTGCTGTCCTCGAGGGAAGGGGATGCGCCACCAATGACGTCAGTGGAATGCTGAAACGAGCATAGCAAATTGCAAGTGATATCACGCAATCTGAAATTCGTTCGCGGCGGTGGCTACGTTGGTCGTCTTGGTCGCCGCTCGTGATTAAACCGCGTCCATTTTGTACTTGCAAGCGCAGGGACGCTTATTCGTGAAAAGATCATCCTGGTCAAGGATATTCTTTTCTAATTAACCCTTTTGGAATCTCGAAGCAATTTTAATTCGAAAATCAAAGCATTTCTATCAACCCAGATCGGTTTTATGTTTTATTCTATGTACTCGCGTCCTTTATGCAAAATAAAAATGTTCAACAGCGATTGTGGGCACAGCAGGAGTTAAATAAAAATTCATTTCATCCCCTAACAGTTTTCTACACTTGAAAGCAACACATAACGGTATTTTCAGACTTTTCTAATTTCTCACTGCTTTATATTTCACCTAGCCAATTTCTTTATAAATGCATAAAAATCCGTAGTCTGTACATTACGTTGCAACCGCAGATGCGTCAGCGCAACAATTCTTGGATTTCCAGCTTTATCCAGAACTGTTTCGTTACAAAACATCCGTATTAAGGCGGTGGACTCGTGCCCAGGATTGCAAGGGTGCGGGATTCGCGTTCTCAATTCTCGATAATACAAAAAATGGGGGTTTTTAGTAGTCAAAACGCTAGATACAAGATCGATCTAGGGCGCTGTCGCCCTCAAAAGTCCTATCTTCTCGTTTACGAGGTGTAATTTGCTCTATTCGGCAGCGTATAGCTATGAAAATAGCTAAAAAACGCAAATTACGGTACGGAATAAGACGCTGAGAAGTGAGAACGCGCATCCCGCACCCTTGCAATTCTGGAAACAAGTCTACCGCCTTAAATGACGACGCATCACCGAGTCCTTGTGCATCAGGAGCATCGGACCACCCGCAGACCTCCCGTCGTTGTTCGTCCTTGACGGATCGGTAGGGATGATTTTATGGCACCTCCACGCCGTTTTCTGACCTGGGCTCTCTCCTGGGAAGTTTTCTCACGTTAGAGTCCAGGCCAACTAATTTCCTGAAATCTTCCCGATCGTAGTCGTTTGATTTCACCGAACGTGCGAGCACGTAACGCGGTGAACTTGATCCCATTGCCAGTGGGTCGGCTGGTAGGCACCTTCAACGACCGGAGGTGGAAAAAAAAGAGAGATGATCGAGCTTACGTCACTCGTAGAACGGTGGATCAAGGCATAAAGGCTTGTTCGCACGGCGCGGCGCGGCGCGGCGCCGAAGATACGACGCCGACGCAGCCGGCGCGCGGTGCGGCGATCCGGCTGACGCCGCAACGTGCCGGTACCGCGCGAGAAGTAAACGATTTGTAGAGGAGGTCATTGAGCTTGATAGGGCGCGGCCGCCATCTTCCGCAACGATGAAACTACAATGTGACTTCCCAAGGGCTGATTTTCATCGGCCGCGCAACTGTTCGCCGATGAAAAATCGTTTCAACCCGTTTCCGGAAGCTGTGCGAGCTAAATGCTACTGTGACGCGCTCATTCACGTCACTGTTCTAAATCAATTTTGAATTTTGATGAAATCAGGATGAAATCAGTGACAGGATAACGCAGGACGTGTTGCGTGTCGAACATTCACGATCGCGCGAAAATGGATCGTCAGCGTATGTGTATATGTATTCGCGTGTTTTGCAACATCCTTCCTACGCCGCGATAAGATAATGATATGGCACTGGGGCAATGAAACGTTTCGTGTTTTGATCGCGAGGAATTTGATCGCCCAGGCGACCCTTCTTCTTCCTTGTTTCCTATTTGTGTATCTGCTTACAAAGTTGCATTGTCCCTCCCGATAAGGAACGTCGAATCTAAATAGATCGATTTTCAGGAAGGAATGATCCCTCGGAGGCCATGAAAGGGTGGACTTGTTCGAAATTCAAACCTCGCCCGGAAAGCAACCGAGATTTCTCGGATTTCCTAGAAGCTCTCGTGACAATTGACCAGATCTCGTGCCTAAAGGCTGCCCACTTTCCGCGGGCAATCGACACGCTACATATTATTTCATATGATAATCTCAGGAAACGTCTGCTCAGATAGACTGCGTTGCTCCTTTGAGTCCGTTTCGCAACGACACGGCGCGCGGCGTTCAGAGAAACTTTCACATGCGAAAAAAAAGTATTTATAGACAAATAAAAATCAATGCTCAATATTTTCTAGGACGTCCTTTACAGCTAACGACTTTAATCATTCGGTTTGGTAAATATTTAGACAATTTTTTAATACTGTTTTGTCAAGATGTCCCCAACAATTTTCAATAATTTTGAGTGAAGATCTTGGCTGGCCACTCGAAAACACAAATAATTTTTTAAGAAAAGTATTTCTTGACCGGAGTGCAATCTCGCTGCCTCTCTGTATCGAGTAAATATTGTCAATGATCCTAATTGCAAGTGTAATTATGACTCCGAGGACTTTGGATCATGTTCTATGGCAGCGACGTCTATATGATTCCCAAAGAATTAAATTAGTAAATAAGCTGCGTAAAATTAAGTGTTTTCTACCATTAAAAGCGGACATTTTCTTTGCAGAACAAAATGTTAAAGCCTGCGAATTTATCTTCCAGTTTTTAAACGATTACAAACTACGTCTCTAACGGTTATTAAGACTGTCAATATACACTGACTGCAAGCCTAATGTATAATTGTTAAAGCTGAAATGATGCTGTAATAGATTTCAGTGGGTCAATAAAAGAAAGATTCGAAAGACCGATTCCTTCGTGAGAGGAGGCTCGAAAGCGAAAAAATCGTAGCCCACGGAAAGTGCAAAATAACACGCGGGGACTATTCGCGGATAAAAACAGTTTTAACGGTGACGTTACGTCGGCTTACCAAACCGACTTCCTACTGAATGGGGTTTTGATCGTATCGTCGAAGAGACGCGACGCGTGCGAATCGCAGCGACCCGCCGTGTATTTTATTTTTATTCGCGAGTGCCCCACCACAGACCCGGTGAAAAACGGTGCGCGTTGCTGAGAGGTAGGAAGGTTCGCTGTTGAAAAGCAGAAACACTCGGTCGGAAGAATCGATGGGTTATTTTTCTTGTTTTGCGAATCCACACTCTTTGTGTTCTTTACGGCGGCCGAATTATTTTTGTTATCGATCAATCGTTGCAAATGTAGCGGCCGGTGGAATCCCGATCGAATAAAAATCATCACCTTGGTGTAATTTGTTTGTCTTGCTGTGAACTGCGTGTTCGTTAACACCGGCAGTCTTCGTGAAATCGATGACAAGCGAATAAAAATAAATTGCGCTACCTAACGTGTACAGTGTACAGAGAATGCTCCGATGTAATTTATCTTCTGTTTCTCAATGCGTTCCTCGAGTTTCTGGGAGGTTATGGCATCAGATTAGGATCGCTCGAACACGAAGCAGCGTTTACGGTTCTGGCAACAGGGGAAGATCATTCGGAAAACGACGCGGCCGAAGAGGCGGCAAACGTAAATCTTCGACAATGTTCGGGATTGAACGCGAATGGCACTTTTATTCCGCGGTATTATGCGCAAGCACCAGCCAATCAATGAAACGCGCGCGCCAATTGGTCGCAGGCTAAATGCCGAGCAATCGGCCGCATCAACTTCGTTGATTAATTCGAGAGAAACGCTCGAAAACCGCGTCTTCGTTTCACACCGAGGAAAACACTACACGTATCCTACTCCATCGACACGGTACTGGAAAATCGTAACAAGTCGTTCGAAATCGTATTCCGGACCGCCACTGATTCATCGAGCACGATTCTTTGCCAGAAACAATGCTTATTGCCTACAATTACGAGATACTGGTATGATTATGTGCTTGGACGTGATCTGAGATACGCACGAATGGCGTAATAACTGTTTGATATGTCTTTATATTGCCTGGAAGCTCCTTGGAGCAGTAACTTCCGGCTTTTTAATACTCGATCTCTGTCTTCTGCCATACTCTGAAGGTCTTTGTAGGCATTTTTCTAATCGGGCAATCAAATCTTTCTTTTTGGAGAAAAAAGGAAAACTCGCAGAAGTTCATTCTTTATATTGTTAAAGAATTTCATCGAGACCAATTTTTCTCGAACCAATTTCGCGGCCATACTCGCATAAACCGGTCGGCCATCGCGAGAATGTGCGAACGCGTCGCAGTCGGACGCGAAAGTCGGCCGAGCAAAAGTTTTAATGAATCCGCGCGTTATCACGCGTCGCCGATTTCAGATTGTAATGAGTTGGCCGGAGATATTAAAAAACTATTTAATTAAACAAATTCCGCGGCCAGGAGCTGGAGGAGCTGGAGGAGCTGGAGGAGCCGGAGAAACAAGTGGAAGTTAATTCGAAGCGCAGGAGACCGGGAACAACGCGTCTGGGTACAAACTAAAATGAAACAGCCGAGCAAACACACGGGGCGACCGCGTGCCGCCGAACACAGTTAATTACTCTTTTGTCGTCTGTCGTGTTTGGGAAGTTCGCAAATACAGGCGAGCGTGTATGTTAAGGACACTGGGTATAGCAGTTGCGGAACAACGAAATTAACGCCGGGTTATAGGAATGTACAAAAGTACAGTGACTTTAACAGATTCCAAAGAAAATTCGAAATCAGCCCGTCCCGCAAAGGAACGTGTCGACGCTCCGTCGCGTCGCGTCGCGTCGCTTCGCACAGAACTCGTGCAGGCTGTTTTAAGACCGTGCCAAGAAAGTCCCAGAGTCCTATGAATCGTATATCGATTGGTTTGCGAAATTCATCGGTCTCGAAATAAATCTTCGCCGTGCGTCGCTCGTTTTCCTCTCCGGTCGCGTCGAATTCCCTGGCCCGATTCGTGGGCTTCTTTTATCTAGCCTGTGCGCGAGAAAGTGTATTCTACACACGCGAACCGCGAACCGGCTATATTGTTCTTCCTCGACAGATAAGGCTCACCACGTTCCGCGGAAAAGATGAAAGAGCCACTGTACCAACCGCGGACGCAGTTGCATTGCACAGTGGGCCGTTTCTATCGAATAGGTAGGAATTCATTCAAAAATTTTTAACCCTTTGCACTAATTGATTAGATACCGACATATCTGACAATGAAACGCCATCGATTCACATCAACCAACATATGTATCTATAATTAATTCAACGACCGATCCGCTCGCGATCATCAGAATCGACTCCCCTAGTTTCTTTCGAATTCCTGCACTGCTCCAGTCCATTAACAGGATCAAGTCCCCGGACACCGGTCAGCGAGCAGTTGAGTAAATATTTACCGGAAAATCGATTAAAGAGAAGCCGGGAGCGATTGAGTTACGGCCTCGCGATTCATCGCGAGCTGCGAATCGATCGAGTGGTCGTCGCGAATCCTCCTCCGCGATATTCTTTCGCGAGAATGGTGGGAGGGAGGGCGTCGCGACGTCCCACCTGATATCGCAAAAATAGAACCCGCGGTTTTCGCCGCCTCGGGAACGTCCGATCGGCAAATATTTTCGCACCATCTCCGTCCCGTTGTTCAATAATGCCCCCGACACTGGTGCTCCCGTATCGATTCTATCTTGTTGACTCGAGTGTGAACGGTTGATCTTGGCCTCGTCGACCACGAATCGACACGGTGATCCCAATTACAGATTGCTGATCTTTACATGCAAAATAAGGAATCATCGTGAAAACGGGAAGTTGCACGAACAAGTTTGCAAACCGAGTCGAAAATAAGGTCTAGTGTTCCATTGTTTCGCGCAACACGCAGGAGTACAGTCCCGAATCGAAAGGAGCCGCGATTTTCCGCTCTGAAACGCTCTAAAACGCTCTAAAACGCTCTAAAACGAGAGTCTGGTCGCGCGGCTCGGCTCGAGAATTTCTTTTCGAAGACACGAAAGCGGAACAGAGCAGGCACGAGTCTAAAGTTCATCGAGACGGACTATACGCATCCGTGAATCACGGAAACCGGGTCCGGGGATCGTTGTTAGGTGACGCGGCGCGGCGCCGACACGTTCCACCGATAAAGAACAAACGTACTGACGATCGACGGGAAATCGCAAGACCCTATAAATCCCGATGAGTAAAAAATACTTTCGCGGCTAAAACCCCGATACTAAAGTCGGTGCACGTGGGCGGACAATCCGTTTGATGCGTTCCGCGAACGGTTTACGACGCACCCTTGGTTCACGGATCGACGTTACGCTGCGAATCTTTATGCAGAATAAAGATTTTCTGCACGGGTTGCAAGAACTACGAGTTAACTGTCATTGGACCGCGAATCTTTAGGCGTTTATGGCTTCCAAAAATTGACAAAAAATTCTATCATAGATGATAAAATTCCACAGAATTTAATTCGATTTTTATGTATTTCAGATCTATAAAGGCTCCACTGCCACTGAAAATATGATTTTATTAGATCCCACTTTGCGCATTTGAAATTTACACAGAGAGAAGGTTAATAGAAGTTATGTAGCAGCGTCCAAAATTCATCCCAACGCTTCGCTTCCCCGTTGGCCTGGATACTGATAACTATGATCAGTTGCAACGCTGGCGAAACGCTGCGATAAAACTTCTTTTGGATAAGCTTGCACCCGGAAGCTGCGATCGATAATGCCAATTTCAGTTATGCTAACGAATCTCCAAATCAGTTACAAGTGAACTGCGGATATTTTTATGCGCGGAACATAAAAATCAATGATGGTATCATTGTTATTGTAAAGAATCTTTCAGTTGACGAGAACTGTGTGATAGGGAGGATCGAATACATTTCGGACGATCAGCTCGAACACGTTGGTTTGCTAAAAACTGGCTATATTTTCGCCAAGTGGAGGCGCATGCCCGAAACCACCGCACGCGTTAAAATGCAACGCGTATTCGGGCGTGCTCCAACGCGTTCGCGCGCATCGCGAACGGCTGTATTTACGAAGAGGTAGGGCAAACTGTACTATTGCTGGCACTGCAGTACATAGTTACATATTGGCACTTTTGATGTAAACGGCAAATATTAAGAATTCCTGGTATAGAAAATCATTTTATATTACTCCTTATTTATATTCCAAAGCAACGTTGTAAGTTTTCATAACAGAATTCCGCATATGACTGTTAGCAACGCTGGAGGACATCCAGTAAGACCGACGGATGATCACAGTGCAGTGTAAACAGTGTTTTGTTAAATTTTCGTTACGAGGAAGTATACTTTATCGCTTTATGACTTAATTTCGGACTGTACTACAGAAAGATTCATGCTTTGGATCTTTAAAACAAAACAAGTCTTCTTATCATTTCTTGGCACTGCCAATTATTGTACAATAAAGGGGTCAATCGCTATAGGATAATAAAGTGCCAATCATTGCAATGGAAATTAGAGAGTTAATCGTTGGTACTATTTATTTACCTACTTGCGCAAATCACTCATATTCTTTATATTATAGAATATACTAAAAAATACACTGAGGCAGATTTACTTCAGGCTATAGACGCAGTTCAAATTGGCATGGCCAAAAAAACGGTGGAAGAAAGAAATGGAAAGGAAAACACAATGCTAAAAGATCTAAAGAAAGTTCGTCCTCGCAGAAGAAAATGAAAATTGTGTGTGCAGCCTTAAAGACTGATAGAGATATCGAACTTAAAAATACTGATGATGAGTACGATGACTTACCCTTAAAAACGAACGGAGATACACTTGATAAAAATTATAATTCCCGATAATAATAATTCCTATTCAGTTCTTCAATGCCAATTAATGAGACATGCTGTGTCAATAACTGTACTATTTGTCTTCCAAGTAATCTAAGATTTATGACTGAAAAATCTCAATTAGCTTATGGCTTATAACAATAGCAAGTTAAGCTCGTTCAAACATTTCAAAAAAAGATAAAAAGATTTTTACTACGATTTTAGCTTAGGGTGCCAATAATTGTACAGTTTACTCTATTTACGGAGAGCACGCAGGAATCACGTGTGGGTGGCTGCGACTCGAGAGAACGAGGCCCAAAAACGAACAATTCTATCGTCGACGATACGACACCGATAAAGTACAATATGTAAGTAACCGATACCGTCATCGTGATGCACGGAATTTACGTTCTTCAAACGCAATCCGCGCGGTCAAAGTGCAGCGTCCACTAATCGAGAGATTCCACGCGAGACAGAGAAACGATCGGGACACGGTCCTGGACAGGTCCGACCACGAAAACTTCAATAGGTTAATTCTAGTAATCAATTGGGCGAACACAAAAATAAAAATTAATTTGTTTGTGCAAGACGCAGGCACCATATCAACATTTCTTTATGTTTTGTCTGAATGTTTTTTCTGTTCTAATTTACATCCACCCGTTTTTGTCATAAATGCATAAAATCCACAGTTATCAGTCTCGAACACCAGATAAATTACCCTAAAAATTGATAAAGAACCGCTGCACAGTTATTAACCCCTCGTCGCTACATTTTCTTTATAGTTACAGTGATTAAAAAACGTCTTCATTCCGAAAAATGTCGTAAAAGAGAGTACATTTATTTGAATGCTTAAATATTGATTACTAGACTAAGGATCTGTATGCATTCATAGCGAAATTGGGTGGATGAAATTTAAAATTGTTGAAAAAATTTTTAAATTGCAGATGTCGCAATACATGACTTCTCCTCTATTAAAATCATTAAAGGGCAGACATAATATTCAATCTAAAAAGAAGCGTGTCACATTCATATTTGTTCGACATTGTTCAATATCTCCATCGCTTCATCTGCTTCCTGCTTCGTTAAAATACGACAAAGGGTTAAACAAATGAGGAAGGAAAATTGAAAAATCCGCGAGTTCGCGCCACTGGGCACAGGTGCGCACGTGTGGCTTCAAAAAGTACCGCCTCCGACAAAATCCTCCAACCCCCTTCACCCCAACCTTCAATCAAACTCGAACCAACCTGAAAAAACTTTCTAGTCCGGACAGGTACCGAACCATAACCCTAGAAACACGTTTGTGGACCACTAAAACCGTAGGAAAACTCCGCAGTGTCGAAATAAGAGAGCGGTTAATGAAATAACGATTGTCTGTGTGGCAGTGCGCAAGCGCTGGAGGCGCGTACCGCGAGAAACGAAGGAACGTTTTGGATGCACACGCGTACAGGTTATGAGCGAGCGAGCGAGCGAGCGAGAGACAGAGAGAGAGAGAGAGAGAGAGAGAGAGAGAGAGAGAGAGAGATAGCGACCGAGCAAGATGGATAAAGAAAAAGAGAAAAGAGTGACTCACCTTTGAACGTATTTCGGACGAGAGTCATGTTCATATTCACTCGAGCACGACCCAGTGTGCTCGTCGAGGTAATCGTTGAAATAACGCTAGGTGAAATGTCCCCGCAGCTGCGACACGTCTTGCGATCCCGCTCAAGAGTTCGTCCAGCGTGATCTGTGACGTTTCTCGGTGCAGCGACGCATGGTTGCACTCTTGCTCGTCGTTTCCCCGTTCTCGAACCGTTCGATAACTATCCGCAGCCGTTACTTCGGTCGTTCCCGCATCGGGCCCACGAGGAATCAATTCCACGAAGAAGAAAGATCCGCCGCCTTTCGAAAACCGTTCGTTTCTTTTCCGGTGGACCAACCGGAGCCGAGATCCCTCAGGTCCGCGGACGTTCCGGTGTTCGGTTGTTCATAGCTCGTGGTGTAGAGAAGATCGAGAGAATTGATCAGCGTGTTCCTCGATCGCGTAGATCGGCTCCAGCGTGTCCAGCATCCGAACGCGCGACCGTGTGTCACTTGCGCGCACGTCGAGTTCAACGAAACACGAGAATGTTGATCACGTTTCTTCTTCGATGCGAAATAGAGGAGAGCGAGCCAAGTGTCGGTGGCCGACGGACAGGGAGAAGGAGAGACGGAATGATAACAGGGTTGGAGAGCGAGAGAGAAGAAATGTGCGTGGTGTGGAGGAGAGCAAGAGCAAGAGCAAGAGCAAGAGAAAGAGAGGGACGGCAGGGATGAGGGACGGAGAGAGAAGAGAGGTTATGTACAGACGACGACAGGAGGAATTCCAGCGGGCGGCAGCGCTGAGGTCCACGGATGGTTCGTCCGTTCCTTCATTCCCCTCGTCCGATAAGTGACGACTCCGCGGCGATAATTCGAGAGGACCGTGTTCGGGTGGGACGCGTCTCTCTCTGGTTAGGCTATCCGTTGCTGTTAGGTCCGTTGCTGGCAACACTGAAGATTTTTACGGATCGCTAGGACTATACCGGTGGACGTGCGGAGTCATCAGGAACGACAAACGGTAACGATAAACACACGCACAAACACTATTTTCCTTTCTTGTTTTTATTCCGCGTGTACATCCGCTTAATTCGCCATCGAGGGCAAAAGGCGATACGTATATCTCTGTAACGCGCAAAGAGCTCTCTCCGGATGGGTCCCTCTGTGATGCTTCGTTTTTCTTTCTTTCGTTCTTCCGTTCTTCCTTTCTCTTTCTATCGTCTTGTCGGTCCGTGTGTACTGAAGGATCTCGGGCTGTCTCGATGATCCGCGGCGTCTCGCGTATATCGAAGGAACCTATTATATACGATGCGATGCACTGGCGACTATCCAACTAATCACACACTATACACTATGATGATGTCGTGGAGAAAACCCGGTGGGAATAAAAGAAGGGAAGCGAGTCGAAAAAGGGAGGAAGAGACGGGGTCTCGGCACACCGGTTATATCCTTGGAAACGGGCCGTGCAGAAAGCGATACGCTGCTCCTCTTCTTTTCCCGTCACCACCTCCTCCACCTCCGCCTCCGTCGCCGCCTTCTCCTTCTTCTCGACCGATTCTTTTCATTCGCGTACACGCGTTTCTCGCACGCACTTCGGAAGGCAAAACACACACTCGACGACGACGAAAGAGAGAGAGAGAGAGAGAGGGAGAGAGAGAGAGAGAGAGAGAGTGAGACACGCAACACACACCGGACGACGCGACGAACGGGAAAGAATATAGAGAGCGGGAATAGTATAGAAGACGGACAAGAGAAGAAAGGAACAAGGGAAAGAGAGCCGCGACGGTGTCGGGAAAGAAGCCGATGCTAGGGCATCGCAGAGAGCGGGCTAGGCAGAAATGTCGGTGTTACTACCAGCTTGGAGTAGCAAGCACCGGTAAAACACGGTCCTAACTAACACACATGGAGACAGATTGGGGACTGCTGCTTCGGAGTTTACTATAGGATGGGACGGATGGTGATGGCGGCCGTAGCGAACCAGCCACCGCCCCCATGCTTCTTCTCTCTTCCTTCATCTCCCTCGCCTTGTTCGACTCTCCCCACTACCGACGCTACCTCTTCTGCCTCCACCCTCCTCCTAACCGCCGCCAGTGTGTTCCCCCCACCCCCTAACCCCGTAACCGTTCCAACTTCCAACCGTTCTCCTATTCTCCCCTCTAGGCATTATGACGGACACGCTGGAGCACCCCTCTTCTCTTCCCTCCGCGACCAACTCGCGCTCCCTTGTCCCTCCCACTCCTTCCTCTACACTCTACACTCTACAATCTCTCGGTGGTCCCCACCACCCCCTCTGTCCCTCGATCGGCACAAGTCGCCTTCCCTGGGATACGGAGTACGGAGTACGGAATACGGAGAGATGTTATCCTCGAGCGATTCGGTGCGTACTATATATTCGTCTGCCCATGCGTCGCAACATCCCCTACCTGCGTCGCATCTCGGCGTGTGCGTCGGCCGCAATCAAGGTCAGGAACGTAGCCGGCCAACTGGGAGCCCCACGGTATATCGATTCCCAAGCCACACCGCACCACCGCACCGCCACGACTACACAAAGAGGACGAGGGACAACGAGAAAGAAAGAGAGGGAACATGACCGCCGCCGCGCCGTCACCGCGCCGCCGTTGTTTCCAGCAGCAATGGCTCGCGTGGACCATCGCGGAGCTTCTTATCGTGACGCATACGTTCACCGGAAACCCGGTATCTTTCGGACCCATTAACTCACGAACGTGATTGCCCCGCTATTTATCTGAGCAAAGGAAGGATGCGAGCTGCGCCGATATTGCATTTATTTCGACGATTTCCCCTCCCTCTTCTGCTGGGGCCGATCCACCGGCCTCCGTATTAACGGAGCTGGAAATTGCTGTTAACGCGGGTCGACAAACATCTTTGCAATCGCGAAAGAGAAAGAGATACTTGTTGTCCAGGCTAGCAGGACAAAACAAGTAGAACAATCTTGAATATCACAGTATCAAATCTTTCAACCCAGATCATTTTTATTCTATTCAATCTTTTTTACGTTGTGCACTTTGATTTTCTTACGCACACACACAGCAGTTGAGCTTTTTACAATTTGTAGAATGTGGACGAACTTAATAATATTGAAACTGTTTTGAATAATGGCGTGGCAATTTTTACTGGCGCCTTAGGATCACCATTCGAGTGCAAAGGGTTAAATAAAAAGGGTTAAATTGGCTTCAAATTGATACAGATTGATGAATTAACGTTTACATCTTATTGTTAGATTTTTCAGTTGTGCGTTTCGCATTAAGGGGGAGACTCCTTTTTCCAGGATTGCAAGGGTGCGGGATTCGCGTTCTCTTTTCTTGATAATAGAAAAATGGGACTTTTGAGGACGATAGCGCCGTAGATCGATCTTTTATCTAGCGTTTTTGACTACTGAGAATCTCCATTTTTGTATTATCGAGAAATGTGAACGCGAATCCCACACCCTTGCAATCCTGGAAACGAGTCTACCCGCCTTAAAGAAATAATAAAAGAACATTTCGGGAAAACTGCGAAATTGGCACGAGGGACGGGCGAGAGATAGAAATCGACGCCGCTGCTAGCGGAATCGGTGCTGTAGCTGAATGTTTTCGAACGGCCCGCGAATTCCACGAACAGTGACTCGATTCGGAGTGTTTAAAGATCACGAGAGAGTAATTCCGCAACAAAACACTTGATCCGCGTACCTCCCGGACGAAGGGGGAGTCAGATAACGTTCCGTAGCGCGTGCGGTTATCTTGGTCGATTCCCTTGACTTTTCACCGCCATGAGGTATGTAACACGCTCGGTGTAGACAAGCGGCTCTTATTCGCGATGCAATATGCAACCGATGTGTGCGGCGAACGAGATGCGACGACGGTGTATATCAGTAAAACTTTCCATTCGATCGCCGGTTTCCTAGCTGGAATAGCGACGGCGATGAACAGCCTGTAGTTGAACCATCCAAAAATGAGCAAACCTTCTTCTTGCAACCCCTAAGGATCTTCATAATTCCGATCGATTTCGAAGAAACTTGAAATTCTGCGTTTTTGAATGCCAGTTATTTTCAATAATAAGAGAGACGTTGTCTCTCCGCAAGAGCGGGGGAGGCAAGGTAAGCTTATCGTCGGAAACGACGATATTGACGGTTAATGTGCGTACGGCGTACGGTCGCGACGAAACCAGAGACGGCGAGAGCACTGGCGGCAGTGTCCGATACTATTATTAGTGTGCAGCTGCCTGCGAATTACTGAATGAAAGGGAAGGGCCCGCTTCGAAACAATGTCCGAAAGAGACGGGAGCTACGCTGCAACCGGAGGCTGCGGCAGTGATCAGGCCACGAGCGAGCAGGTCGAACACGCTCGAACCAGCTCGAACACATGTGCACAACTTCGAACAAGTTCGAGGCTCCTGTGCCCCTCGATGATGCCCAAACTGCCACGCAAGATCCCGACGCGACAATCTGCGTTGTAAACGCGATAACCTTCGTCCGAAGTAGGGCTGTTACTTTTCCGGAGCTTCGAAGTTATGTAATAATTTTTTAATTTGACAGAATTTTCACAGGATATAAATAACAAATAACAGAAATGCCCAACTTCAATCTTTCAGCTGTGTCCAATCTCTTTTTACTACTAACCGCTAGTCCGAAGTGGTTACCTTTGAAGAATGACACACATTTGACCCATGTTTGATCTTCCAACTCTACGAATGAACACGTGTAAGCAGGACAGTCTCTCGGTCTCGGTCCAAGTTCAGCCTTGCTCGAACGGCGCAGGCAGCCATCGCTAGGCATCAGCCGATTATTTAGGGCCAGGCGCGCGTGCACGTCGAAACGAAAGCTGCGACGCGAGCCTCGTATCGACAGCAACGTTGATTCGTAAATTAGTGCGAATTCGTTCTCGTTAATCTCGCGAGATAGGTTCAATCGAACCTGGAAGTCGCATCGGTCGACTGCGTCGCGAGGCTTGCAGAAAAATAACGCGCAGTTAGGCGAACGGCGCTTGCATCGTATAAATAATCAAGAAAAATCATCAACAGCTAAAAATAAGAAAGTACGAGGCATCTCTGACTCCCGGGGTCAAACCTGACCCGGCCGTCGAGGTTCAAAGATTGAAGATTGAGACTTTGTCGCTGGGTAGATGGTAGTCGGACGACGTTGATACCGGAGGATCGTGCGAACAAGAACGATTCGGGAGTTCGGCGCACACAATTTTCTTGTGTACAAGTATACTAAACGAGAAGCGTCGGGCTGCGATCATTTAAACTCGGACTTATAATGCCAGCGAAAGCATAGCCGGGACCATCTCCATTGAACGAGTACCGGGCAATTAGAGCCAATAGATGGCGACCCTCTCTCCCAAAGGTCTCGTCTCGAGGTGTTGAGTTTCTTGGTATCTCACGAGTTCAACCTACCACGCTGAATTCTGCTGGTCCCCCTTCGGCGCAACAATTGCTGGAATACATAGCGTTCAGAATATTCTCGTACCACGAAGAAAGTATCTTGAAACGTAACGACGACTGGTCGAGTTAGTAGACAACCCTGATGATGTCTTCGAGCGCACAGAGGATGACCGGAGTCCTACCGAATGTTCTCTAAAATTAAATGCAGTCGTACGACCATGGGCAATTTTTGTAGCAACAGAAAATTTGGGTTTTGTCCAGCCAGCTGCCAGTTTGCTACACGGTGCCACTGTGTTGCACAGGGAGCAACGATCTCGCTTCCCCGATCGAAACACTTGACGCGTCATCGGTGAAGCTTGAACGTTTTCCTTGTTCCAGGGGCAGGGGGGATGAGAATGAGAAAAATCGTGGAAAGAGAACGCTTGTTCCTACACGGTGGATCATTCTGTTGCGAAGCGGTCCAGCTAGTGAACCTTTTATCGTTACATTTGTCTCCGTAGTTAACGAAAATATTTTTGTCAGAGGTGTACGGTGCGAAAGAGGGATGCTCGCGTCCGGAGTGTTATCAGATCCGATAACTGTCCGCGCTATATGTGTCTTCCCATCGAATATACGATGTTTACCGTGATATACATTCGCATTAACGTTTTGGCAGCGTTGCTTGTTGCCATGGAGACCGTATTGGTCGTTATACGCGGATATTCGCATTTTTACTAATTTTTCTAGCAGCGTAATGTACATTTACGACAAGAGTACTAAAAGCAATTTTTAGCGGCGCTTTCAAAAATTGAGGATTCGGCGCGTCGATGATTTTGGTATCCGTGGGGAAGGATACGGGGCGAACGGAGCTAGATACGGTCCTGCTCGATCTCCGGCGTGGCGGGTCCAGCAATGACGCGGAGATCACCGAGCGTGTCCGAGCGCGTCCGAGGCTTGTCGAGTGGGAGACTCGGTCGGTCGATGGTGGGGATGATGCGTCTTCGACGTAGGGGAATTCCCCGACACCGGTGCGGCGTGATGACCACACCGTGTCCCTTTTTGTTGCCGCCCATTAGGCGCCACCGCGGCGTGATTCGCAACCGTGTTTCTTTATCTTCGGCGTAGCCGAGTCTCGACTAGACTACGAACGACTGACTGCACACGTTCTTGCCTATCTTTCCACCCTGGTTTTTCCGTCTCCCTCCATTTTCCCCTCCTCTCACCCTCGCACGATCTATATACGTATCTCTCTATCTCTCTCTCGTTCGTTCGCGAACGGATCGGACAATAGAAGAGTGAATCACCGGGCGTAGGTACGCGAAAGCTACGGGTTTCCGACGTACGCTGCCAGATAATCGACGAGATCCCGATTCTGGCCACGCATTCGATCACGTTCGTCTTTTGACTTGTAGAAGACGACGACGACGACGACAACCAGCAGCCGACGCCGCGCCGGGGCGGGACCAGATGGAATCTGAAAGAGACGCGAGTCCATAGGGGATGTTTATCTACGTCTTCTGTATTGATCTGATTTTTTACGAATTCCGAGCTACCTATTCGAAAACGATTCCCGGTTGACCCGCCGCGCCGCCGACCCGACCCCTGGAAACAACTGAACTCACCGTTATTTCGTCTCTGTTCATCCTCGATTACTCGCACTCTACTTTCTACGTATGTAACTGGTTACGCGGAACTTTACGCCGCTCCGACGTAAATCAATTTTTATTCGACCAAGTGTCCACTTTAATGCAAAATGGATGTTTGCTAGTGTGCTCGACACCTTTGTTTATGCTTGAAACGCTAAATTTAAAGTTTTCAGATTGCAGATACTGTATGCGAGTAATTAAAAGTGAACTACGAGAAATGAGGATCTCACATGTGATAGACTGTGGGATCCGGGAGAACAGAGGGGATTCTAAACAAGGCGGTTTGCGTCGGTCCGCTGTTCCCGCAGGTTTTTGGCCAGAGTCCGGTAAAGGGGTGTTTATCTAACTTATCAGGTTCTAAAGACTGGTGCCTCGAAAATCGGGGCACAACGTAATCGCGTCCGAACTCGCCTTTATCTCCGACTATATATTAATCAACAGAGATACGTATAATAAGCGTCTGGCGTGGTCCAGACCTTTTCCTCACCGCCGCGCCGCGCGCCGGTCTAATTCGACCGCGGCAATTCTACCCGCACACGTTTTTACGGCCGTCGAGCCGCTTCGCCGTGAAAAATGATTTTTATCTTGAACACAAGAAAAGATGAATAAATTCGAAGCAATTCTCCGATTAGACTTTCCAGTCTGATCATTCATCCTGTTTCTCGGTCCGAGCCCTTAGTTTTTCTCTTTTTCTTACCGTTTTTTTCTCTCTAGTCCGAACAGTTTAGATGTTCACGATGCGAGGGCGACTTATCGTCTCCGACACACGGTTTATCGTTTCTCCCGGAAAGCCTGCGTGTTTTTTTCCCGGGTCCGCTCGAATTTCACCGTATCTTACAACCTTTAGCCTGGCTACCTATACAAAAGCGGTCGAAAACGCCAGCGTCCGTTCGACAATTTGTCAGGACGAATGGGAACCACCGTTGCGTTGGTTGCGTGTATGTACGTGTGAATCGACGGACTTGTATTGGATGATTCATACGACTGTTTACCGAACTTGTATTTTCAATCCCGGTTCGGCAAAGACGATCACGATCTACGATCCAGAGCACCTACTGACCGGATGGACGATAATTAAAGTATGTTTTCGCTTGACTTATCGATCGCTTCCGTTTCGTATCCTAAAACCAGAGTCGTGTTGAATTATCAATTAAATTACAATGTATTGGTTTGGCAAGAAAGTGATCGCGGTATTTTAAGGTGAAATAAAACTCAATGTTTCTATTCAAGCAATGATCTCTAATTAGTAAAATATTTTCCATTTTGTTCGATGATCTTTTGCCATCGTTTTCTTTCTAGCTTCAGAATTCCGCGCTCATAAAACTTGAAAAATTTCCCAAAATTGGGTTTTAATTCACCTTGAGGGAGTAGACTCCTTTCTTTCCACATTTGGGAATGAACGGGGTCCTCTGGGTCCGGAAAGAGCGTTTCCACGGGGAATCTCGTGCGGGTGACTGGAGAAGGGCGTTTTCCATCGGCGTCGGATTCCATTGGCGAGACCCGCTTTTACCTGATTAATCGCGATCGGGAAGTTTGTGAAAGAGAAATGGCTGCGAGAGGCGAACACGCGGCCAGGGTGAAACGAGAGGAGATCGCCAGGGAGAGGAGAGAGAGAGAGAGAAGGCCGTTGGGAAGAAAGAGAATGGGGAGAAGAGAGCGCGCAAGTGGCGCACACATGGCGCACAGTTGTTCGAGAGGTCAGGTTTTTGTCCACGAGCCTTCAGTTTTACAGATCCGGCCGAGTTTCTCTGTGTCTCTATACTCTACACCTATATACAGGGTGATCCACGTAACAACAGATTTTCATCTTCGACGATCACGCTCACGAGGGGAGCACAGTGTTCGGTATCGATCGTCCTGCTGTCTCTGATCGTCGATTTTGTAACTCGATACTTCCCCACTTGAATGTTCCACTGTTTATTCATCGCATTCGCTAATTCGCTCCGCAGATTTATAAAATGTACTTCTTGAACTTGTGGACGTATTGAAAATTTCTGTCGCATTTTCCAAGCAAAGAAACGAAACAGCTATTGTTTGCCGTGGTCTGGATAGAACGGGTGGAGAAATGAGAAAAGTGTGTAACGTTGCCGAAATAAAAGAAAAGGAAACGGAGCCGGTTGGGCGTGTACCGTGGTCGAGCAGTTAATGTGTCGCTTTTTATGAGCTCGCAGGTTCCACAGAGTAACCTGGACGGACGGCCATGCTGCAACAAAAAGGGCAACTTTATGAAAACTGATCTAATTGCTGTTCACCGGCTTCAAATGACGTACTCTAAAATACGATCCCTGCGTCCCTCCTGCCGTTTCGCGCGAATGCTCGATTTCAAAAAAGAAATCAATTTTGTTTACGACAGGGATAAATATTCGTTCCTGAACAATTTTAAAAATGGCCATTTCAGAGAATTCTTTTTATTTTGCACGAAGACCATGGATTCCATGGATGGACACGAAGTCCATCGTCCAGCGATCAGCGCGATTACTAATTGTAAGCAACGCGTATCGAGGAAACGCATCGGCTCGCGTCGCAATCGATAACTTCGGTTGGTCGACTGGCATAACGCGTTATCGTCCCGATACAAGCGGACAATTTTTTATGCATGCCTCGGATAAGTCGTGGCTAGTATGTTCGGGCACGAACCAAGTTAAGCATCGGCGTATAATGTATCACGGGGCCAGCGGGCAAATATTTGTTACGTTCAGATTTCTGTTTGCCATGAGAGTGCCGCGCCGTCGCAAAATAAGATAGCTCGGCGCGGGGGGCTAGCTACCGTTCCATCCGGCATCCTCTTGCGCGTATTTCGAAAGGCTAGAGCTCACGTGCACCGGAAACAGAACGAGTGTTTACCTTGCAGTCGAGACCCTGTCGAACCCTGCGATTATGTCTCCGGTATCGCGAAATACCTGGGAACCAAGTCATTCCAGGTTTCGAGGGTTCAAAGTACATACTTACAAGAAGGGACACAAGTCCATTATTTTAGGATTTCATCCTCGCGTCACCGCGCGCGCGCGGATCACGTGACTCAATCAACAGTTATTATTAGACTGCGGACCTTTATGCGTCTATAGGAAAATTCAGTAGATCAAATTCAAAATTGTAGGAAAATTTTGAAAATTCAAGATGTCGATATATAATTTCTCATCTATTACAATTACCTACCACCACCACCGATCAAAATGACCGGTTCCAGATTTATTATTTTATAATTATTCAAATAATAAAAATGATTTTATAACTATAAATATCTTTAGTAGAGCACGTATTATAATAGGAGCCGCAAAAAATCTAAATGTAGTCTTATCCTTTTTATAAGGGAACATGTACCAGTTACTTTTAAGGCTCGGTAGGTTTAGTGTTAAGGGAGGAAATAGCATTCTGTATTTGGTTTCTATTTCTTGCAATTGACGCAGACAATTTTTTTGTCTAGTTATTATTAACCCTTCACGCTCGGTGTGTGTTACTTTAACTTCAAAGTTCAACATTTCTTTCGACCTAGAGTAATTCCATTCTATATTAATTTCTTTCTTTGTGTGAACATGAAATTGATACGATAGCTCATACAATACTTGAACGTTTAGTAATTGATTAGATACCGACATACTTAATAATCTAAACAATATTTCGAATAATGGTGCAGCAATTTTCAGTGGGTTAAATGTCGTTTGTACGCGAGACATTACTTGGAGCGTTGTCCTTTTATTTACTGGGTGCGTTATCATTTTGTCGGTAATTCAGCGAATAATCGAGTTGGCGAGCAGCATCCCGGAGGAGCCGGCCAAAAAGAATTACACAGGCCGGTTTAACGAGCATCGCGGATCGGTGGGAAGGTAATGGTGCAAGGGAAGACTATGGCGAGCGGCGAGCGGGGTATGTTCTACGGCTACGGGGAAGGTGGACCCGACGGAACACGTGGGACAGCGTGCAGAGCGTTCTCTCTTGAGACAAAAAGTACAAAAGTGTACGTGAACGTAGTTTACCTATGGCTCGGTGTGGCAATAACGGCGATGGTCGCCATATGGGCGACAGCCCGAGGGCCCAGAGAACCCAAGCGCGCACCTTCCTCTCCTCTCTATTTCATCTCGCTCTCTCTCGTTGTCTCTCCTCTCTATCTTTCACCCGAGCGCCCTTATGCGGGCCAGATTTTATGGCCTATAGGTACACGCGTACATATACGTGCAAAGGGCTGGCCTCGCTCGCGATTCCCCTCCAGGAGAACGATTCTGCAAAAACGTGGCGACGCGAGATCGCACGCGTCTGACTCATCGATAAATTCAACTACAGGCTCACGTCTCCACACCAACACCCTCGAGCACACTCAGTTCCCACGAGGAAGCCTCCTGAAATACGCTCCTGGACCTACGTGTCCTTCTTCGCATTAGCATCAGCTCATGTCCGCCATAGTGTCACGACGCGTGCGAATAATTCCGGCCCGACATCTTGCTTACATCGTGCAGAAACAACAAATGACAATTTCTCCCATTTACATTTTTCTACCAACGTCTATGTATCGAAGTGCAATTGATCGGGATGCATCGCATCAATTGTGCATCGCTCGTTATCCATTCGCCGAATAAAATCGTGCATGTTCCCGAGTGCGTTGAAGAGTTATCGATGTTTTCGTGACAACGCTCCGGTTTTTTCGCAGCGCATTTGCAACGGTTGTTCGGCGGATGTCGTCGATGCAGGAGTATATCAAAATTATCCAGGTCATCCATCGGAAGGTTGTGTGCACGTAGACACGCGGGTATACGTGTTCCGCGTTAGCTAATTCTGTTTTATCGTTGCTGCGACGCGACGCTTCAACGTTAACGCTTCGAAATTTAACGTTTCACCGAGAAACAAGCTCTCCTAGTGATAAACGCGCCGTTTCTGGCCTGTGACATTCAATTTGCAAGAATACGGGTCTGTTGCGCCATTTTGTCGGCGGATTATGCCGCGGGCGCTCGCGAAATTCTTGCGTCGCGTGGCGTCGCGTCGTTCACATATTCGTAGAACCGCTGCTGTTTCGATCGTATTTTATTGTTACAGTAATATTCGTGAATTCGTGGACAGTTGAGGCATATATTATATTAAACAATTGGAACGCGAGGAACTAATGTTCCTGTTCGAGTAAGACGTTCAGAAGGTGAAAGCGACGGTCACAGGGTCGCCGCGCTGCGCCGAGCCGGGTTTTACAGTAATTAAAACTGGTCGGAACGGTAATAACAGGAAGGACGCGGAAACGAGGTGCGAACCGGCCATAAATCTGTCCATTAGCCGTGTCAAAATGGACACGAGCCGTGTTTTATCGCGTTCGACAGCCGTCGCTGAATAGATTTCCCCTTGATACGTGACGAATCGGTCGGCATACGCGTGTCCCGATAAACATGGATTTCGTTGACGTAACGTTTTATCGCTTTTCCGCGGTAATTTTATCATATTTCCACCCACTACCCACAGTTCCCGGAGTCCAATCAGAGCTCTCTGCACTCGGAGCTATTCTAATTTGAAAACCGAATTTTTCTTCCGGCCTGAAATATTTCCATTTTATATGAATTTCTTAATTTGATCGATATAAAACCGATATACATAACAGCTCGTACAATACTTTCAGTAGAGTGCAAAGGGTTTCTCTTTTCTGAATTTCTCGAGTTCGCGACAGATTGCGCGTTGCTCCAATCCATTATTCGAGGCTAGACTAAACAATTAATTCGGAAGGATCCGAAGCATCTGGCTCATTCCAATTTTCCTCGTGGGCAACGTAAAATCCCATCATTGAGAACACACACGTCGCAGGTATACAGAACATGCCAGACGGTTTTCGCGTAATGAAACGGGAGAGCCGTGCGTGTGCATACATGCGCGCGCGTCGCGCTGTTTGCAGAAATGATTTGTATTAGCGATTTCTGTTAGCAGATCGAGCATTTCACGGCACGTAGCCGTTCCACCGGGGCCCTTCTGATTTTTCGATGATCCGCATTTGTCAAAATGATTCCATAGATAAATCGATCCATCCTTTATCGCCGAGATTAACGAGGCGCGTCGAGCACGTTGCAATACTGCAGAAACCGTGCATAAATGTTTACACGTACGTCCGTGCCTACCAACACAAATATGAAACAATTGATGGCAGAAGTTTCTTACTTTAGAGCTGGAAAGATTATACATAGTATAGTATGTAAAATGTAAAACATATCGAAATGATCTATATGCAATATTCATCGACAACAACGTCGCTGCATTTTGTAGTGCACACCTTCCCAGAAAGCGTAACCGCAATCCCTTTAAGGGGTAGACTCCTTTTTCCAGGATTGCATGGTGCGGGATTCGCTTTCTCATTTCTCGATAATACAAACACGGGGTTCTTCAGTAGTCAAAAACGCTAGGATAAAAGATCGATCTGGGGCGCTATCGCCCTCAAAAGTTGCATACTACACAGAGTTTCCACGCTAGCATGATTTTAATACGAGAAAGTCTTTTAGTCTGGGATTGTACCTAAAAAAGTTCATTGATATATCGCCAATAGTTTTCCGGGAATAAATACGTGAAAGTTCCATTTGTAGCTGTTGTAGGAGAATCAGCCCTTAAAGGGATTGCGGTTACGCTTTCTGGGAAGGTGTGCACTGTAAAATGCAGCGACGGTGTTGTCGATGGATATTGGATATAGACCATGAGGTGGCTGGATGCGCATCGTGCACGAGCTACGGGGTAGCAAAGCTAAGCCAGTAATGCAATAACTTGAATAGATGGGTATGCAGGCGGAAAGAACATAACCCTGGCCACCCTCTTCCCCCATGGTTTCTTTATCCCTCTCTGATTTCGTGTGCCCACCCCTCTGGACTCGTAGGTGCATGCAGCACCGTTCATAATTGCGCGACTCGCGTGCAAAAATCAACGGACGATTTTTATAGCTATAAAATTGGCAATTCTTAGGAACTTAGGACCATTAACAGCTCTAATTAATAATTTTTTTAAATTTACTTTTCATGTGTGATATCTCGTGTGGACACATTAGTCTTTTCGATATCCTCAATGAAACAGCTATTCAGTTATGTAGTACAATATAATCGCCACAAATTCAGTACTTGGATGACAATTTGGATGTTCCCGGTTGAAAATGTGATTCCAGCGCTGCACTCGGAGGGTTAAGTATGAACTAGTTGAACCTTTCTAATAAATATTTAAGTTGAATTAAGTGGAATTCGTGTGGCACCTTTATGCATTTATAACAAAATCGAGTAGATGAAATTCGAAGTTGTTGGAAAATTTTAAAAATTGAACTCTATTAGAATCATTAAGGGAAGAAATAACATTCGATAACAGACAATTTTTATTTTCCACAAACATCCGCAGTCTAGTGATAAATCCTCCGATCGAATCGCGTCGATCGGCGATCGCGGAACACTCTTGATTGCGGGAGAAACCCTGGGGAAAGGTTCCGATTCTGCGATCAGATCGAACCAGGGAGAATCGAGTAAGTGAACGAGCACGCATATTAAAAGCCTTTTAACGTAACCGACTATATTCGGGGTACTTTGGAATCAGGGCTGAAGCCCCGCTGGATTCACCCTCCTGGCATAGTCCGAGTGGTTATGATATGTGCGTCGATCCGTACAGTACCGTTCATAATTATTCGAATCGCTTTTGCCGACCGACAAATATCTGAAGTCCTCTCTTCCCGACGACGCACGATTTTAATCCCATCGATTCATTCGTTCTTGTCTATCTAAGATTCCCAATAAAATTGGGGGGGGGGGGAGGGTTCAGTAGTCAAAAACGCTAGATAAAAGAGCTATCTAGGGCGCTACGCCCTCAAAAGTCCTATTTTTTCGTTTACAAAGCGTAATTTGCATTATTTGGAAGCATACAACTGCGCATGTAGGTACTTTCATAGCTACATGCTGCCGCATAATGCAAATTACGCCTCGTGAATGAAAAAATAGGACTTTTGAGGGCGACAGCGCCCCAGATCGATTTTTTACCTAGCGTTATTTTGACTACTGAAAACCCTGATTTTTGTATTACATATCGAGAAATGAGAACGCGAACCCCGCACCTTCGCAATCCTTGCTATCGCCTAATTCGTTTCTAAAAATCCGGATCGGGCGGAGGTTAACCACGAGGATCGACGGAACCGGCGAAAAGTCATATTCCGACACACATTCGGCAGTTTACGGTCACGTAAAATCGGAGAGTCGGATGAACGAGGGGTTGACAAAGGGCGCGAAACGGGGGTTGAGGGGGTAGTTGAGGGATGGAACTCGTACGTTTAGGGGGTGCAGAAGAGAGGACGAAGGGTTCCGAGAGCGAGACGGAGCATGCTCAGACGCACATATTACGGCGCACGTCAGTATTTAAACACGCTTGATGGGAAGGTGGTGCACGAGGGGTGAAATCGGGTCCCCATTGTGCTCAGGTGTGAGGCGTGTGCGCAGGGGGTGGACAGGCCAAGAAGAAAAAGGCCAGAGGGGATAGAATGAGAGAGAGCGAGAGAGAGAGCCGAGGGTGGATTTGCACACGCGGCACGAGCCGCTCTTCAACAAAGGGATGGAACAGATTGGAAGCCATTCATTCATTCGGTTGCCCTGTATTTTTTCTCCGTGTTTGACTGGGAGAGTATCGTCTGCCACCCCTACTGCCGTTCTACCCCAGTGTCCTCGCGCGACCGTCCCTACCCTGTGCCGTACAGGTATGGTCAATTTACTCTAGTTCTGCCTCTTTCTATTTTTTTTATTTATCAGACGATCGCATAAGTTCGTGCCCGATTTGCCCATTTTTGTCGTGAAATATTTGCGAAAGACACGTATCTCTTCTGTTCATCTTTATAATAACTTATGGAATCATCTAATATTTATTTGATCGAACAGTCTGGCAATTGTTAGATGTAGAAATTAATTTTCATTACTTCGCATGAACCTCCGCAGCCTAGTAAATCATTCAATCAATTATTGCAAATAATATCGTTTTTATATACTAGAGCTAAAGAGCGCATCGTGAATGAACAATTTCGAATAAAAGAAAGTTCCATTGTTCCCGAACAACATGGCGGACAATCAATCTTTAGGTGAGCGCGCGACCCACCGCACCGGTCTTCGTTCGTTGTTCAAAAACAGAGTTGCACGTTATTGCGGAAACACAATATTGATTTGTAGCAACAATGGAGGGCTGCTGAATTTAATTTGCAAGCCGGGTAGACATCCGCGATAATAAATGACCGTGCGGCAAAGAATTTGAGCAAACCCTTGGTCTCGCTACGTTCGTATTCACCATTGGCTCCCGTTTGACCTCACGAAAATCAATATCTGTCGGCAAATTTAAGTGCGTACGAAAGGAGGTGTGGAGGGGGTGAGTTTGTATCTATTGTACCTTCTGAGATTTTGTATCCGACTGCAAATGTACGCGAGCTTCGACCATGCTCCACTTTCGTATTCCGTTCGAACACTTTTATACCTAAAGGTATCGATTGATGTATCGCTCCTTTTCATCCTGTTAGTACGCTTTCTGGAGGAACGAATGGCCATTCAATTTGCAAAAATTCTTCGGAGAAATCTTACTCGGTTAAGATCGAAATACATAGACAGAATATATTAGTTGTACAAATTCACATTTTTATTTTATTGGAGTATTACATAGCTTGTTTCCTTATTGCATTGTTTATTATAGAAACTAGACGCTACATTAGTGTTGGCAGGCTGATCTGAGAATATGAATATATAAGTTGTACAAATTTATTTTTATTTTTATTTTATCGGAGTATATTTTTATGCCGAGAGCCACGAATTAATTTATACTCCTTGTGTATTAGCTTGTTCCATTATTGCATTGTTTATTATAGAAACTAGACGCTGCATTAGTGCTGGCAGGTTGACCCGAGGGAACAGATGAAAGGATGTTGCGGTCGAGGAAGGAAACAGAAGACAGAAAACGATAATGCTATCGACAGTTCGCAACTGGTGAAGGTAAGGCAGCGTAAGCTACAGCAGAATATAATTCTCTATATTCGCGAAACGTTCGACAGTATAGAATTTCAAGGTGACGTAGGAAGAAAATTAAGGGAAATGTGTGTCTCGTCGTTCTTCATAGTTGAGTTGAACGGTGGTGTTCACGGTACGCGTCACCGATTAACTCGTCCAGCGTCTCGGCGAGGATCTTCAATTAAACAATTACTGCTAAACCGAGCGGAATTTCCAGCGTGGAGCCCGCATGCTCGTTAAGAATGATTCCCGCGCACCTACGTGGACGTCGATTAAGGTGGATGAAAGCAGCATGAATTGTTCGATCAGGTACCCACGTGTGGACCCACATAGGACACTTTCAATCGACGGAACTGTGACTCACGGGAGCCAGTCGTCGAATTTAGATCCGCGATAACGTCGATTCACGCCTAATTCGCCGTGAGAAACCGTAAACCATCTTTGGCTTATATGGCGTACATTTGTATAACACTTTACAATATCGTGTCAGACTCGTGAAGAAGATTCTGAACACAGTCTAACAAATAAACTCATTGTCAGTAAAATATAAGTCTCCGTACATCCTTTAAAACAGAAAAGTTATTCTGTTTTAAAGGGTGTACGGAGACTTATTGCTTTTTTAGGAAAATTGCGAACTATGTACAAAGAAAGTTTAAATCACTGAAACCGTAAAATAAATCGTAGGGCAAGGGGTTAAATTAATATGAACTGTGTACATCCTAATCTTACATTGGAAGCTGTCTATTGAAATTTCCCACGTTGGCACCGCTTTTCTTCATTTATTCGTAGCTTTTGTCGAACAGAAAGTTTCTCTTTACGGTACATTGGAAAATGTCTGAGGAAATTGACGCGTTACAGAGAACGAGACATTTCTAATCCTTGACACTCGAATTGTGTACGTTATTCAATATATCGGTACCTAATCAATTACTAAACATTTAGGTATTGCGCGAGGTATTGATAAGTAAATTGTTCGCGAGAGGAAATTCTTCGCGGGATGAAACGTCGACCAAGAAATTCGGAATTACTTGCTGGGAGAGCAGGCTGCCGGGGAACGTGCAAGCAACGATGATAACTCCATTGCGGTGGAAGCCAGAAACGCGAGAAAATTACAGCGAAACGCGTACCAGACTAAGGAAGATCGTAACGATGATCTCAATTAGCGAAAACGCGTTGTTATGCATAAACACGCGGCACATGAATTGTCAACGCGCTGTGAAAACGTTATTACTTTCGTCTCGGTCTTATTGCTCCGTTCTGGGTAAAGGTCCTCCGCGCGTGATGCAGTTTTAAACGCGTCATTGTAGACGGCGAGCATAGATTTATAATTGCGAAATAATAGGAAAGTATTTTCTATATCTAGATCGTTATCGAGATTCAAACTGTGAATCGCAGGAATATCACAATGTGTCTGTGTGCGTCGCTGCGATCCGGATACACACCGAAACCGGCAATCAGTCGTGCACGGGGGGTGAAAATCGTGCACGTGACTCGCGGGTACTCGCACACAGGGGGATGCTGGCCCCATGCACCCGCCAACCCCCTGATCCTTCTCTGGGAGTTACCTTTACCGCGTTTACTATTCTCCATTGTGCATGACTACCATACGGGACCGTGCAAAGGAAGCTGCGAGAGAGATCGTGTGAGTCATCCGACCGACGCATTGGCGTAGACCAACCCTCCGAATTTATTTCCACGCTACATATTTATTCCTGGTCTCTCTCTCTCTCTCTCTCTCTCTCTCTCTCTCTCTCTCTCTCTCTCTCGACACTTGAACAACCCACTCCGAAAAATAAGATAAACCCCCAGCAATTTATTTAACAAAACGAAAACACGAGCACACTTGCTTGAACTGCTCCTCCATCGAACATACTACCCTCCCTACGTTATCAAGCTTCTTCTAAGCGTGAGAGATATATTAATTTAACTTAATATAATGATATATGCTTCATAGACTGCGGATCTTTATGCAATTATGGCTTTTAGTATGGAATTCAGTACGATTTTAATTTATTTCAGATCTAAAAAGGCTACTACCATGGAAAATAAAATTCTATTTCATACCACTTTCTTACAATTCGTCTACGGAAATTGAGAATTGCATAAACATCCGCAGTCTATTTGTTATTCATTGTAAAAACCAAACATAGTTCACGGCATCAATGAATAAATGAATAAATAAAAAGAAAACTGAGAATAACTTAGGATTTCCTTACGTCGATAACCGGGCACCTGGGTACCCACTTGCAATTACTTTTTAATAGCACTTCCACATTTTCGTTGACGAATAGCAGAATCATTGTAGACTTCTATGTTCTTGAATTGGCATTTGAGGCATAAAAAGCTATACGTTGAAACTATAATAAATATAAATTGAATATTGCCGAAAATTTTGGTTATCGACTTAAGGGTTAACTATAGGGGATGGGCATTTTTTCCCAAGAATGCACGAAAATCCGTTATTGCCGATCGAAGGAACACTTGGCGCAGAACCGACACCCATTTCAAAGTCGAAAACACCTCTCGGTCGTTTCCTATTCGTCGCGGGAGAGAAGGCGGTGTTTCAATCGTCTCTACGACTACGGTCCGTAATTTAAAGTCGTTCGCCGGCGGTGCTGTTCCATTTTCCGGCGAAAGACGCCGGGCGTCGATCATTCTTCTCTGTTCACGGTCCTTCCCGCGCGGAATTGTATTTCATTTTAAATGGTCGTTTCGTCGAGTTGCTTTTCCCGTGGTATTGCAAGCCGTGGCACGGCGCGGCGCGGCGCGGCGCGGCGTCCGCGTAACGATTCCTCTTTGTTCACCGAGGGTTAAAGGAGCGTTCGGTGTCACCAAGATGAGCGTGTTTTTGGCCAACGTTCCTTGCCGATCGTAACGAAGCAACGCTTTTAAGAAGGCGGTCTTTGGCAGTATCGTTTAGTCGGTCACACGGGGCTCTTCGGACCTGGTGACGTTGGATCCGAATTAATTCCTCATGGAATGATCAGAACACATGATGGATGCGGGCGGTCTGTACGGAATTTCGACTGATCGCCACCAATTCTGATGGTACGGCTCCCTCGAACAGTATACAGTAACTCCCATTAATATTCGTACGCTCTCAAAAAACCGATAACCAACATCACAAATGTACACCTTCAAATTTTAACATTTTCCTACAATTTTTTAATTTCATCTACACAATTTTACTATAAATGCGTCGAAAATCCCCTAAATATTTAGAAACGTTCATCTACTTCATCTATACATATGTATACAGAGTCAGTGTAAATAGTATTCGTACGTCCGTCCTTTAAAATTCAAGAGTCTCCGAATTTTTGTCATTGAAAGATATATAGCGGAAATGTGTATAAAATATAAAAATTGGAAGGACAGGGGGATGAGGGTGCTGCTGAAAGTCAAAATTCATCGAGAATCCTCCAGTCTACGTCACTGTGCCAAAGCCCTGATGCATCAGTCCGGCTTGCATCTGTATGTATTTACGTCGAAGGGGGGATCCCCTATATGACATCATCCCCCTCCATACGTGTGCGGCTGATTCGTTTCGCTGGCTGACTTCTGTCGCCTAACTCCAAAACACCCCTGGACCCTGCCACCTCCCTTTACCTTTAATCTTTATCAATCCATCCAGCCGAGGCAGAATCGAACCTACGGACTAAGGAACGGACGCGGACGGCGCCGCGCATTATTCACGGCCGATAGCTCTTCAACCCTCTTCGTCCTTCGTCGGTCCACCCCTTGATGCGCGCTAAATACTTTCTGTCGAGTTTCGCCGTCGCGTCGCGTCGTCTGTTCTTTGCCCTGTGTCCGTCCAACTTCTATCTGTTCCCCAATCATCGCGGAAAAAAACCTGTTCGCGGAAGCTAGGTATTTTTAAATTTTAAAAAAATAAAAAAGTTAGACGGTCCGTGGAGAGCATGATTCATTGTACAAATCGGTAATAATATAATCTATCTGTATCAGAGACGTTTTGGATTTTGGAGGAATAAATGTGAATATATGAATGTAATGTGAAATGAATAATTAATAGGAGTTCTTCACAATTCAGAAAATATTAAATATATAAATTAATAACCCCATCTCTCCTGCGAAATTCGCGGTAAAATAAATTTTATCTCGTCGGATTAACTAAAATTAATTTTTCTGCTGCGTTCTAATTATTATTAATTGGTGATGTCGTTTTTTCCCCGCATCAAACGATTTCGATGTAACTTTCACGATACATTGTATATTTGGTTGGACAGAAAGTTCGTAGCGTTTTCAAATTAAGAATCAAAGATAAAATAAAGGTATATATTATATTCATATGTTTATTCAATAACGCGAGAAGTTACGTCGAAAATGGCAAACGGTAAGAGAACAGAATGGAAAATATGTTATTGAATAAATCTATGAATAATTATCTGAATATTGCCTTTCAATTTTAATTTACAAACGCTGCGAACATTCGTTCTTTCGTTATTATTTAAATTTTCAATATAGGCCCACATAAAAAAGTTGTAAAACGCAACTTTTAGTATTTTCTATACAATTCCGACCAATTGCAATTTTTGAAAGAATTTCTTTTCACAGCATGTAGTAAACTAATCGCTCTAACTTCTGAAAAAAGTTTCAAATCGTATAGTCGAATATTAAAAAAATTGTCGTTAGTTTTGAGAGCGTCCGAATATTAATGGGAGTCGCTGTAGTCAGCAGGATAGAGCTTGTTCTCTTCTAAATCTTGAAAATAGCCAAATAAGAGAACGCTGTGCCGCAGCATCAACAATTTTGGAAAATCCGAGTCCCTGCGTTGGCGTTTGGTATTTTCCCCATGGCGAAAGAGGGGTGCAACTTCTTGGGTTCGACGGAGGGTCGAACCTGAATTGAGTAGAAGCTGGAGGGGCGGTTGTCTTTTACTTAGCGTAGCAGGACCTTTGAATTTCTTTGTGTTCGCACAAAACCACCTGTCTCCGCCTCAGGTAAAGCGAAACGAAGGCGAATGATCGCACAGGTGCGGCAATCATTGGTTCCCGCTGTTCATGAAGCTCCACCCACCTGTCCACTTGTTTCGGCTGAAAACTCCGTTATCATGTCCACCGAACAGCCTATCCTATGGACGCCATCAGCTTTTCCCTATCAGTTATGGGACGCCATACGCTTTCCCCGCTGAAACGACGCCATTGCGTTTCAGCAATAAAAGTAAACAAATGTGTCGCGCAAACATAGGAATTAACAGTGTAATGGCATCGTTCATTATTAGACTGCGGATCTTTATGCAAAATAAACAATTTTCGTATCGATTTCAAGACACAGAAGCTAAATAATAATATCTTTCTTGTTTTAATTATTTTATCAAGCTGAAACTATAATACAATGATGTTTTGAAATTTTTTAAACATGTCCACTGCTTTAAATTCTATGCACCAGTTTTTGTTATAAATGCATAAAATCCGCAGCCTATTCATTGTACGTACTTGCAATTTTAACATGTCAGGTATAGTAGTCAAAATGATAATAATTTTCGCTTTCGAATCTACAACTTTCAGAGAACAGCATATATAGCGATTCCAGAAATTCATTGATTAGAAACGAAATTATGTTCTCAGGCTATTCTGATTCCAGTGTAATCCGAAACATCGACAAAGTTGCAGTGTACTTTGCGTCGGCAAACTGTGAAACGGTTCAAACACTTCGAAACTGTTCGGAACTATTCGAACTTTAAATTGTACACGGAAATTGTACGTAGAAATTAGCGAATGTCATCAATACAATTGAAATAAGTGGAGCCATATGTGAAATGTGAAATCTCATTTTCAGTGGTAGTAGTCTTTGCAGCTCTGAAATGAATAAAAATCCTATTGAATCTTGTTAAATTTTATATGTATTCTAGCATTTTTTTACATTTTTAATGTTCTAACGCAGTCTAATAATAATCAAAATTATGCATTTATGATAAAATTGGAGCAGAATTACATAAACCACAGGTATTTATTCATCTTAAATGTTTAAACAAGCATTCAGGATAAGAATTTGTATATATCCACATGTGAATGTATGGATAGAGCAATAAAATCACAAAAAATAAATAAAATCTTTCTGAAACATTTTTCTACATCATTTGAATTGAACAATTGAACAATCCACTTGACTTCCGGTCGCCATATCGAATCACGTAGTACTTCGTCGGTCGAGCGTTCGCAAAAGCATCGATTAATCTCCTGATTCGCGAACCCTTCGACTCGCGCGGCTCGACCAATCAGAAACGCGGTGAGCATCGAATCGAGTGTTTCTCGACGCACTCGAACACCGCCATTGAAAGGTTTAGCGAATTTGGATGCGTTCGACGAATTAAATATAATTTTCCTTGAAACTATTTTCTCCGTAGAAACATTTCGCCGTATAATTTCCTCGGGAACGGTACGGTAAAGTCGATCTGAAAAAAAACGTGTCAAGATAACGACGAAATTAGCCGAGTGAGATCGGAAAAGTTTCGATAAATATGACTGTTCGAACGCACCTATCAGCGTTTCGCGAGCGTGGCCCGTGATTCCTTGCGCGTTCGAGTACGGACTTACGGACCAAGGTTTTCCGATCGGTTGTCGTAGTTTGAGGAGGTGAAAAGTGTGGCGGTGCTCGCTTCGCTATTCTTTATGAAATCTTACATTTAACGAACGAACTCCTTTTACAGCCGTAAGTAGGAACTCGATTTATCTGTCATTAGATCGTCCCCCCCGGGGGAATCGTACGACTAGCTGCGTGCGCGATCCGAAAGATCGAGATTATTCCCCGACGAACGTCACTGCTCTCTCCTGAAGCCAAGAACCGTCTAGCTCAACCAATCTATTATGGAGGGTCGAATCTCTTTCGAATAAATTCGGCGATGCGATTTCCATGGTATCTTTCTCTGGGACGTCTGTCTTTGTCAAGATATACCCCACCCCCCGACCATCGTCGCCGATTAATACCTAACCCTCAACAGAGCCCATTGTCAAGCAGTTTCAAGGTATTCTTGGAACCGTCTACCAACCCCCAGGATACGTTCACGCGTTCACTCGCGATTCAGTTACACAACCCAGAAGATACCGAACCTGTGCCATATGAAATTTTCTACTCTCGTTGGTACACTTTATTGCTTCATCGCAATGGTACCGTGTACTGTGTACCCATCGATGGTACCCTATCTTTTTTTTTGTATCTGCAAGTTTCTTTCAGTATAGTAACAAGCTCGATGTATTTACAGAATAGAATACTGTTCTTCGAGGAATAGCTTTGTATACATACGATTCGCCACCTAACAGTTGGATGGAGATTCCTTAAAATTGATTTAGACTAGCGCAGAGATTTTACACAGCTAATAATAATAGCAATGTATATTTGTCATTATCCCGTCGATAGCTTGAATCTCATTATAGAATTGTTAACAAGTCAAATTTTGTACTCTCGTTTGTACACATTGTCGCTTTGTCACACTGGTACCATGTACCCATCGATACATTCTTTTGGTACAGTAACAAGCTAGATGTAGTTACAGATTAGAATACTGTTCTTCGAGGAATAGCTTTGCATATATACTATTCACCATTTAACAGAAAGGAAATTCCTTAAGTACTTTGTTTGAATCTTGTTACAGAATTGTTAATGTTACAGAACTATGAGCGAGACACCTAGTTCGATGACTTCAATTACTCATAAGTTGTTAACTGTATGAACAAGTACTCTCCATGCCTCGCAAAAAGTCTCCTGGCAGGAATGTGGCAGCAAGAAGATCCAATTGGATCGTTCCACTGGCACTCTCGGTTCTAGCCCAATTTTTGGCTAAAGCCTGATGTCACCCCAAGCACCTCCTTTGCCCCTGTGCCGACTCAAGGGACTTCTTGTGAGGCACGAAGAGTATTTGGAACGACAATTAAGCGGTACCAAGGAGGATATATACAGGAACAATCACTTACCTTCAGTTTTTTAAATAGGATGTCCAGTATTCTTCTAAGATATTCGCTAATTTGGAGTTTATACTCTTACGTTAAGCGCTATGTCTGTCCCTATGGACTGACAGTGTACCCCAAATGTGTTAATAGTCATCCTGTTGTCTACAAAAGCAGCAGTTTTAAAAATCTTGCGCAATGCAGACACTAGCCAGAAAGTGTTTCGAAAGTTGGAATCTTATGTAATTCCGTCGATGAGTACAATACTTTGAATGTTTGATCAATATTTATCCCGTTTGAAAAGTTGAAGGCACCCTCGCATTTTAGTCCAGCTTCTACATTCATCGTTTATGTTTCCAGATGTCAACTGCCACTACACATAAATACCGTTACAAAAATACGGGGCTGGACTCTCAAGAGCTAAGACGACGCAGGGAGGAGGAAGGTGTACAGTTAAGGAAACAGAAACGGGAGCAACAGTTGTCGAAGAGGCGCAATGTACCCAACCTCGACGCCGACGACGACAATGTCGCGACGGATGAATCTTTAGTTACGTCATCGCAGATGGTAATTTCTGGAGAAATATAGACTCTTCGGTAGAACATATAGAATCCGTTTATTAATTTTAGAAATTTCCTGATTTACAGCAATCTTCCACCATCACACACGAAATAGTGCAAGCATTATACAGTCCTGATCCGGAGAAACAATTGGCAGCTACTCAAAAGTTTAGAAGAATGTTATCGAGGGAACCGAACCCGCCGATAGAGGAAGTTGTAGAAACAGGAATTGTACCTAGATTCGTTGAACTGTTACAAAATAACTCAAACTGTACCCTACAGGTGTGCGAGCTTCAGACGATGCTACACAGCTATGTTTAATGGTACTACCAGCCATGCTAAACTGTGCAATGATGATTTCAGTTCGAAGCTGCTTGGGCTTTAACAAATATAGCCAGTGGAACGTCTCAGCAAACGCGTATAGTGGTAGAGGCAGGGGCTGTGCCTACCTTTATATCATTACTTAGTTCGGAATACGAGGACGTACAGGAACAGGCTGTTTGGGCATTGGGCAATATTGCAGGGGATAGTCCCGAGTGTAGAGACCATGTATTAGACAATGGAATTCTCGCTCCTCTCCTACAGTAAGTACTTTGCAAATTCTATCTTTATTTGCAACATTGTCGCGCGAATGTAACACGTTCAGTGCGCCTTGGAACTGTTTAAGGGGGTAGCCTCGTTCCCAGACCTTCTCATTTCTCCATAATGCAAGGATGGGGGTTTTTCAGTAGCCAAAGCTACAAAGATAAAAATCAATCCATTCTCATAAAGCTGCGACAGCCACATGCTGTCACATAATGCAAATTATGGTGATAGACTCGTTTCCACTATATCTGCACCCTTAAGTTTGCCAACGTGATTAATAGACCACGGTTCTTTATGCAAAATAAAAATTGTTTGCTTCGATTGCACGGAATAGAAACTAAATTGAATGTTATTTCTTTCGTTAATGATTTGAATAGAGGAGATATATCATATATTGACATGTTCAATTTAAAAAATTGTTCAACAATTTTGTATTTCATCTACTCAACTTTGCTATAAATGTATAAAGATCCACAATTTCCACAGATTAACTAAATTACACGCGGCACTCGACGTGTTACAGAGTCCTTTCCTCCGAGTTTCATTCTGTCCAGCTGACTTGTTCCGTTTCTTTTGTAGACTCCTTTCGAAACAAACACGTTTGACGATGACACGTAACGCGGTATGGGCATTATCAAACCTTTGTCGAGGCAAAAATCCGGTGCCGGTTTTCCAAAAAGTCGCACCGTGTCTACCTGTTATAGCACATATTCTTAATCATACGGACGGCGACGTTCTCGCCGATGCTTGCTGGACTCTGTCGTACTTGAGCGACGGCCCGAACGAGAAGATACAAGCTGTTATAGACGCGGGTGTATGCAGACGTTTGGTAGAATTACTTATGTAAGTTCCTCGTTCGTAAATCTGGCGGAAATAATAGAGGGCGGAGAAAGTTTGATTCGATGCGACTCCGAATAATCGAAATGAAAATATCTTTGATTGGACGCTGTACTTGTTTTTGACACGGTGCTGATGAAAAATCGTATTGTTAGGCACCAGCAAGACAACGTGGTAAGCGCGGCGCTTCGAGCGGTGGGAAATATAGTGACGGGGGACGACGTACAAACGCAAATCGTACTGAACTGTTCTGTGTTGCACTGTCTTCGGCATCTGCTGAATTCGCCTCGAGATCCAGTCCGTAAGGAGGCTTGCTGGACTGTCTCTAATATTACAGCGGGAAATCATCAGCAAGTCCAGGTTTGTGGGATGTCTCCGCAGGAAAATATTCTAGTACTGTACGTTTAACAATCTACTTGATTAACAGGCAGTGATCGATGCCCAAATATTCCCAATTCTAATCGACATTCTCGGCAAGGCCGAGTTCAAGACACGCAAAGAGGCAGCATGGGCAATCACGAATGCTACCAGCGGCGGTACACCTGAACAAATCCGTTACCTCGTTGATCAAAAATGCATTCCTCCGTTGTGCGATCTATTGACAGTGATGGACACGAAGATCGTCCAAGTTGCATTAAACGGTTTAGACAATATCCTTCGCCTCGGAGAACAAGACGCCATGCAGAGTGGTATCAACCAGTACGCGGTATTAATCGAGCAATGTTTCGGTGAGTGTGAGATTGAAACTAGCCATTACGTAGTCAACACCACCGAAATCTATAGATTATTTAAAACCCAAATTCGCATTATAAGACTATAAATGAATAAACATTAAGAAATTGAAGTTGAAATAAATACACAGTAAATGGGTAACCGGGGTTGACTATGCAAGGGCTAGAGGAGCATGTCTAGAGAGATTGAACGAAATGTGAGAACTAAATTTCCCGTTTGCAATGTTTCAGGCCTAAACAAAATAGAATTTTTGCAATCTCATCTGAACGTAGAGATTTATCAGAAGGCCTTCGAAATAATCGAACGATACTTCGGTTCCGAGGAGGAGGACGCGCGGATCGTGCCGAACATCGACTCGCAGGGACAACAATTTCAGTTCGAAGCATCCGAGTCGCCCCAGCTGCCGCTCGAAGGCTTCGACTTTTAATCGATCGATCATTTTCATTGAAATTCCGAATGTATTTCCGGATTCGATCCTTGTTTCGTTCGTTGCGTTTACGACCAGTTCTCGTAACGGGACAATCTCTGAAATTGCAGAATCGATCATCAAACGCGAGGAATGGTATATTTATACGTATACATGGAATTCGTTTGTATCCGCAAGAAAAAAAAAGAAAAGAAAAGGAATAATATCCGTAAATATCTCGAGGTGATCCGTTTTTGTCTGCTCTCGGTGATATGAGAAATCAGTATAAAAAGAAATCTATTCTACACAATTGTTTTCAAATATGGGTTTTCTCTTTTTAATATTTCACTATTTATCGATACACCGCATGCGATCGACGTTTTTTTCACTTCAATCTCGGAATGCGAATCATTTATTGGCAAACATTTTTAACTATGCTTTTCATTCATGCTTCGAAAACTATTCAAACACAAGATTAGTTCCCAGCTTATCGGTTTCAGAAAACTCGTAATACGTATTTTAGTACGGAGTATGTTCAGTTTAACTCTTTCAGGACAACCACAACAACAACAACAAAAAAGCTAACAAATATCTTTAGCGCTTAAGTAGAAACAGATATAAGTACAGAAACAATGATCAAGACGATTTACTACTAATCGGGGTAGACTCGTGCCTCGTACGACGTTATGACTGACTCTGAATTACGAAATGAAAAAATACTTGCACAACCGGCAAGACAAACTAACGACTGAGGTACGCGACTACGTAGCCAACACGGACAACATTACGCAACGCGGTACTTACATCCTTACTACACTAGGTAGGAACATGACCAATTAAACTTTTTTACTGTAAATACGTATCTTGTAATTTTAAGACTATTCTATACAGAGTGCCCTTAAGAAACGAAGCAACAATTAAGTCGAACTATCGGTTAACACTTCCTTCCCAATCTCGTTCTGTTTCGTTCAACTACGAAACTAATTCTGTTCCAACTTCTTTCTGAAATTCGAAATTAAAAAATATATCTGTAAACGATATCCATCTATCTATTAGAAACGTTTTGTTTCAGAAATCATGCTTGTACAAAATATATATATACACACACACACACACATAATATATATATATATTTTTTTCTTGTTTCTTCCTTTGTTTTCGGAAATATAATTTCTACTCTTTGAGTAAATCGCGAAGAAATATAGATTTGACCGTGCCACGATTGTACAGCACACGAAAATTTTGGACATTCTGTATAAAAGGTCTGTGACTGTATAAAATGTATTTATTATTTAGGTTTGACGGTACCATACTATATTATACAAGATAATATAAATATATATTACCTACTTTTAGTTACTGAATTGAATTACTACGACAGAGAAGGACTGTATTATAAGAATTCCGTGATCGACCCACTTTGCTAATCGCGCCATTTTTTAGCAAGGTGCGTACGTGTACGAGTACTTGTTGCCAATTTATAAAATGCTTACCAAAATAGACTATAAGCATATTTGAAACGAATTTGTCATTTTATGTTGTGCACGCAATTCTTAAATAAAATGTGATAAAATTTATCTCGGAACCTTTATTATACACGGTGACTTGCTTAAAAAAAAACAAAAACAAAAAGGGTATCAAAATAAATATATATATGAACGCACTTTATTATATTTTGAATATTCAAATGTTTTATTCGCGCTTTACCCTGTGTCTCGAACTCAATTTTACAAATCGTATTCGTGAATTTTCTCGATCTTCCTTTGTTATTTGTACGCAAATATTATATCTCGGATACGTTGTCGACGCGAAAACGACGATTTTGTAATTTATTCTCTTTCGATCAAACAATCAATGTTTGAATGAACACATTTTTGTGGAAGTTCTCTCCTTATTTTAAACAATATACCGGTGTAAAACGAGGACCGTTTAACGACAGAGACGCATTGTAAATTGGCAATTTGAGACGCTCACAACTGATTGACTACCGATCGACGTATTATGCAATAACAGAAACGTACGATGCGAATCCACTCGTATTTGTTTTGAAAGCTGATGACACGTGTCGTTCGAAAAGTGTAAATTGAAACTATTGCCAGAGGCATTGGTCTTGTTGTTATATTTTTTGAAAATTTGTAGAAATCGCTAAATCACCATCGGGTATCATTATCGAAAGATGTTGATTTTCTGTACTGTCATTTGACGAAACGAAATAAAGTTGAATATTAATAATATAGACGCGATTGTATTCATTTAACGTGTAAATGTAAATACATAAATATATGCTTATCGTATACGATCATTTGTACATTTCATTTTGTTATAAGTTCATTTCATTTCATTTTCATTTTGAATGTTACTAGACGTTGCAGAAAATGATAGACTTTATCCGAATCCGTAGACGACTCTGGGAACACAGAGGATGCAGAATATCTATCAAAAAATTAACGAAAGATGTTGATTTTCTATACTGTCGTTTGACGAAACGAAATCAAGTTGAATATTAATATATGCGCGATTGTGTGTTCGTTTAACGTGTTAGTACATAGATATACTTATCATTAGACTGCAGATTTTATGCATCAATGACAAAAATGAGTAGGTGTAATTCAAAACAGGAAAAAGATTAAAAGAGTTTAACAATGCCGATATACTGTTTCGGACATACAAAAATCATTAATGAGGAAAATAGATTTTTACTTAGCTCCTACAGCTTGTAAGCGATGTATAAAAATTTTACTTTGCATAAAAATCTGCAGTCTACTTATCATATACGATCATTTGTACATTTCATTTTGTTACAAGTTTATTTCATTTCATTTTCATTTCGAATATTTTCAGAATGATGTGTGTTTACCTCTCCATCGCTTGTTCAGAAAATCACAGATTTTTATTCAAAGGTGTGGCAAGTGTACAAACTCTTTTATCGAAATCTGTAGACGACTCCGGAAACACTGGTATGATGACTCCATCGGTGAGCCTGGTCACTAGAGGATGCAGAATATCTTTATCTATTTTGCCTGATAATTTGTTAGATATCTGCTTGTCGATAAATCGTAATTCATTTTGGAATGGTTTGTATTCATCGACGATCATCGTCATTATATAGATAGCTTTCTTAATCAATGGATTCTGTCTATCACAGAAATTATGAAATGCTTTCATTGCTTCTGCATTGACGCTCAGTAAGTCTTGTACTATCTAAAACAAAGAATATAACAATTTAAAAATCTATATTCCACGGACAGCACAGAGAATAAAATACTCACCACCACTTTCTTTTCCGCAATCTCCTCCTTCAAATTGTAAATAGTCATTCCAACATCATTTGGAAAATCTACCGGTCTTAAAGTTAAATAATTATCGCTTCCTAAAACTGTGCAGCTTAATTCGCCAACCATTTGTGCCAAGCAATTCAAAGTATCCGTTTCATTTCCGAACAGTATAATAACCGTTGGTTTCTGAGGATACATAGCTACATCGTAAATTCCAGATGCTATGTCATTCCAGATAGCAGGTTTCTGGTGGCGAAACTGTGCTCGAATAATCTGCATCGATTTATCTAATAATTTATCTACCGCGACTAAATCTATAGTGTTCGTTTCGTTAGTTTCCGATACATTCTTCTCCTGAGTAGTTTCATGGATGGGTATTATATTAATCATTGTGTACAGAATCGTAGCAGTAACGGTACTAAAAACGAAGAAATTACGGAAGCTTATACAAGACTTTTTAGGATGCTTATGAGGCTCAGTTTGAGATAGAGAACTGTTAGCGGTATTAACAGATCGAGTTGTACTCAGATTTTGATAATTTCGTTCTCTCACTTGCGTCACCAGAGACGGACTGCAAGCACTGGAAGATGAACATTCTGGCGTGAAGCTTCGTGAGAAATTTCTGAACGATTCACTGTCGTCGATATTTTCATCATCCTCATCCTCCGTGTAATCGTCGTAATCGTTAGCATGATCGAGAAAACTTTTACTTTGCTCTTTAACGTGTTGCATTCTTTTCGTTATCAGTGCACCATCAGAGTTATTCAAACGGTACCTGACTTTCTCCGAAGATACATTATGTTCTCTCAGAGGTTGTCGCGCACTGGGAAAAGGTGGTTTAGTATTAAGCTGAAAAAAATTCAATTGTTTAAATGTTTATTCTTTGGCGATGATTCACATGCAACAACATATTAAACTGTTGTCTTAATTATCTTAACTTATCATTAGACAGCGAATTTTATGCTTTTATGACAAAAATCAGTGGGTGCAATTTAAAACAGTAAAACATTTAAAAAATTTGAAAATACTGTTACATCATTTTCAGCCTACTAAACATATTACGGAAAAAAACAAAAATTTCTATTTCATTCCAGTTTGTTGCAATCAAGTACATATTTAGACAATTTTTATTTTGCATAAAGATCCGCGGTCTACTTATCATCAATTACTGTTTCGATTTACATATATAAATATACATACGTCGAAATCATTCATGTTTGCTACGTCTCTTCGATATTGTCAATTGAAAACTCCAGTAATGATATCTTCGTATCAAAACATTAAGTTTTCGAACCTCTTAAAGTTTGAACTTGTACAACTTGACTATATTATTATATATTATTGTGATACTGCTGTTAAGCGAAATGATACTAAACAGTGTTATTTTATGGAGAGATCACTTGTTGAGTAAAAACAGCAATATTTTATGTTCAACGAGAAGCGTATTAGCACAAATAACCTGTGCGATCACATTGCTTTCAACGAATTCATAATTCGCTTATAAATAAATACATTTATGAAAGCTCTGTTACAGGTGTAATCTATAAATATTCCTAACCATCTCATCCACTGTAAGTATTTATATATTTAGCTTACTGATTCACATTACTTAGCCTATAAACTATTTAAACACATCACAAAATGGTACGAACAAAGATCTCCGGTTCGAAGAAATAAATATAAATACAGGGTGATGTGACGTAATTTCTGTTGATGCTGTTAGGGGAAGTACATATGTATTTATGTACTAAGAAGGTAAATAATGGTAAATAACAGTAAATAAGTATGTGTATAATTGGCAGTTTGTAAACATGGAAAGTTGGTGTTGGCAGATCTATAGCAATGTGCAGCAATGTGTAATCACGCTGTGCGCAGCTGTGCGCCAAAGAGCCGTGTGCCGCGTGTGCGCAAAAGAGCTGTGACTATGTGACCAATTTAGCGTGCGCCATAGTGGCCATAGAGCCAGAGCCACCCCCGTCTGTATCACGTCTGTAAATACACGTCTGTACGAGAAGCAACGAGAAGGAATGTCGTGAAATAAATACATACATCCTTGAATATGTAACTGATATGTAACCAATATGCGAATACAAATGATTGAATCGAAATCGAACTAGAATAAGGAAATATTCGACATTGGTGCCAACATTGAGGCATATGAATCGTAACGGAATGTGTCGCCGAGACAAACACACTTCTAAATACCGATTTAATACAGAATCGAAAGAATTGTTCGCTCGAAACAATCACACTGGCTACCTGATTACGAGAAATTAACAGCTAATTTACGATAGTTTGATGGTGACGGTATGGGTGTCAATCCGTTAAAGAAAATATGCCATTGGGGGCCGCTTACTGCTCTTGGTAGGTGAATTCGACATACAACCTTAGATGTATTATTGCGTTTATAATGTATGATTATCTTAATTTAAATAAACCCAACGAAGTGTTAAGATTTCGAATAAAATGTTAACACTTTGGGTGAGTCCCATTCTTGTGCCTAGAAGAACAATTACATAAATCAGAATCGAATCTCATACATAAACCTGCTAGACGACAGCTTCCATTTTGTTTTATATGTATTACGAAAGGAGCGCGGGAAATTCAAATCTTTATAGACGCTAGAATAGTACATATTTAGATACTTAATTAATCGTTTTTGTAAATAATTCTTCATGTTTTTCAGGGATTATAAAGATAATCACGTTGATGACGGTACATTGTAGTAGACAATGCTGGCCACCACAGGAGAGTTTGTTCGGAACAATTAATTTCATGCTTTTCTTTTGTCTCAGTGGATCTACGCTCTTCCATTTCATCAGTTCTATTTACGAAGGGCCAGGGTATCTCCCTATAAAATGGATGCCGGTACTGAGCAACCGTAATAGTTGTATACGTTACTCGATATCATAATATTACACATGTATATTAAATTAATGGAATGTACTGTTTCAGGAAAAAGCTATAGACATTCAATTTTTACAGTACTGTTCTGTATGTGAAGGCTACAAAGCTCCGAGAACCCATCACTGCAGAAAGTGTGAGATTCCATAGACCTCTAATCTATCTATAACAAATCCAATCGAGTCTGCTCACTCAGTTTATGACTTTCAGGTGGCCGTTGCGTAATGAAAATGGACCACCACTGTCCATGGATAAACAATTGCGTAGGGCACTTTAATCACGGCCATTTCACAGCTTTTCTAGCAAGCGCAGTTAGCGGTTGCTGCGTTTCCACGTTTACTCTAATCTCTTGGGTGATGACTGTGTTGTCTTTGAAACCACTAGCGTTTCCTCCACCTTCTGTATTCGTTTTAATCATAGTAATCGTCAGCATTGGCCTGTCGATTGGAGTTGTATTCGCTGTTGGAACGTTACTCTATTTTCAGGTAAAATACTTGAGTAGAATCTTTCTTATTTAAATGAAACAAATATAACCGTTTATCAAAATCTCACAGATGCTGGCTATCGTTAAAAATCGAACGGAAATCGAAGCTTGGATCACAGAGAAGGCACATTATCGCAGATTTGGAAGCACCGATAAATTTATTTACCCGTATTCGAAAGGATGGCGTTTCAACGTACGACAAGTTCTTACATGGGACTGCACACCAGTCGGAAATGGAATTTACTGGCCTGTGATCGAAGACTGTGACCAATACACCTTAACAGTACTCTCTCTTATTTATTTAATTAACTAGACTGCGTATATTTATACATATGCAATTTTCAATTTTCAATTTTCGTAGACAGATTTTCAGACAGTGGAATCAAATGAAATCTTATCTTTAGTGGTACATAATTGCCTTTGAAGATACGAAATTAATCAAAATCCTACTCAATTCCATCGAGTTTATTGTTCTAGTATCTTTTGAAAATTTTCAATCAGTCTCATTAATTTAATTGCTAGACTGTGACGATGTTTGTGCATTTTCGAATTTTTTTCGTAAAATTTTAAGAAAGTGAAATTATATAAAACCCTATTTTCAATTGGAACAGCCTTTGCAGATCTAAAACAAATAAAAATTGTACAAAATTCTATCGAATCTTATGTTCTAGCGGTTTTTGAACATTTTCATAATAAGTGATAAATGCATAAAGATCCGTCTATTAATTACAAGTAGAACTATTTTCCGAATGTAATAGCGAAATAGCGGATTGAAATTTGGCGACTTTCACATTCCAGCAAGAACAATTAGCTCAAAAGAAAGATAAACGAAAGAAAGCTAAGTCGTACAGAGTCGTAGAAGAATTCTCTGGATCACGATTAACATTGAGACACGGCTGGGGAGTGTTTTGTCATCCACCTTGCACCGACGAGCCCAGAATTAAACTTAGCACCGGAGACATTGTCATTGTAACACGGTGGAGGAAGTACGTCTGTGAAATTGAGTCAACATTATTACCTACAATATATTATTAATGCTGTATTATTAAACCTGTAAAAAATAACAGGTATTGGTTGTTCGGGGAAAGGAAAGAGGACGACCACAAGGAGAAGCAGCAACCGCGCCAGAAGGGTTGGTTCCCACGTACCTGTGCGATCGAGATGATCGAGAACGAAGCGTACTCTCCTTCGTCCGCGAAATCGAATTGAGACATTCCTTCTGAACAAGTAGAGTTCTAACACGTATTTATAGAGTTCTCGTTCTACGGACGACGATATATTTCTCCAGCGTTTTGTATTCAAGCATCGGATGAGTGTTTCTACTTGTTTGAATAATTTGAACGCGCGGTAACTTCTACGTAGATGAAACAGCGTATATTTATTGTGCTAACGAGAAACCGAGAATTTCATAAAACGAGAAGAATTAGCACAAAGAAAGAGGTCCTAATATATTATACATATATCTTTTACTACTCGATATGATGGAACTTACGATAGTCTTTGAGTGTGTGTAACGAATAAACCTTTTCATATTTTTGTATATTTAGACGGAGAATCGTTGTGTTCATTACACACTCGCGGGTGTATATATTTGAAATAGAACTAAGTCCACTGTACATATTTATTGAACGATACAACGCCTCTCGGATTTCACGTGGAGAAGGGAGAATGATTTTCCAATAGTCTCTGCCGGATCTTACTGTTCCGTTTTATCGGGGAAAATCAATGATTTATTAGATCGTTCGCTCGGGAACCCCATTAGCACGTGCGATTTTATCAACAGCTTGTAATCGGCGAGTGAACGGTATGGTCTCACTGGTAACAACGTACCAGCCGTTCATGCTACAGCGAACACTTTTCTGACTTTATGTACCGTCGCGTCGCCCTGAAACCTCCTGGAAAATCAATAACACTGTGAAAAATAACACACCATGCTTTCGTACAGACGTACAATTACCGGCGTGTAACGCGTGATTCGCGCACATTCCTGTGTTCCTTGAATCCATTTCATTCGAACACGAATCACACGCAACCCGAGCTTAATCTGTTTTTTAACGAACTTGCATTTGTTGACCCTTTCGACTCGAGAAGCAACTTTCATTCCGAAATCAAATAATATCTTTCAACCTAGAATCTAGAAGATTTTTATTCTGTATAATCTCTTTTACACCGTTCACACATAAAATTGAACGACATTTGAATTTCTGATGCAATTTCTAGAATACAGAAGAATTTAATCATTTCAAAAGAGAGTCACCTCACCATTCAAGTGCAATGGGTTAATTACAGTCAGTGTTCCTTAGCTTTAACAAATCGAACACGAGACAATTAAGGATATGGTTAAACGTTTTTTGAAATTAATCCATAAAATTCACAGTCGAATATAATTTCATAAATAAATAGAGAACACACAGTATGCATTTATAATTGTTGTTTATGAGTCTATTTTAATCCTCTCGCGACAGAGGGAGGGGGTATCAATTTTTGGTGAAATAGAGTTTTGTTTTAGCTCAACATCTGTCAACATCCACCTGACGCCTGAACATTATTTTAATTCTACACAGTATGAATGCTTGCAATTAATGATGACAGTGAAAATAAATAAAGATATTGTCAGTTAAGATTCATTTGATTAAATAGTCGTGGTAGCGACCCGAATGTTCTTATCGCGGCTATTTGGTAACATTGACATAGTTATGTTAACAAGCTGTTACATGGTAAAGATCAGAACGCGTGTCGCGACACGCAATCGTTGCTTTAACATCGACGAAGGGATTGGAGTGAAAGTGACAATTAGCAAAAGTGAATTGAACTAGCCTTTTATGTTTCCATGGTGGGATCCCGTCGCGTTTGACTAGCTTTCCGGAGATCCTTTCAGTTTCTTTCAAACTGTGTCCTGCGTGACAGCTCCGAATTCAGTGTCAATTCTTTTTATTCAAATTAGTTCGATCACTAAGTAAGTGCTGTAAGGAATTAACTTTCCAAATTGTTCATCCCTTTAATCTAATTTTTCTGAACAAGTCCAAGACCCGTTTAGTGTTTGTCCGAAAATGAATTTTTCTAATGTCAATTGTCTAATTTGTCGAAACGGATCGGATCATTTAAATTACACTGATAGTACAGGAGATTTTTAAGTGAACTTCGCGATGTACTCCGCTAATTAATTTCGCCCATTCTAGAGGAAATCTTGTGCGCAAGAAGAATGTGTTTGACTACGAGAAGCTTAGCAATCTACAGCCTAATCGTGGCTTCCTTAGCCCTGTACGCTAACTGTTTCCCCGATGGAGCACCTGTCGACACCTGCGTCAAACCGACTCGCCCTAACGAGCCTAATCACGGCCAAGCCAGGTCGCAACCCTTGGACACCAACCCTTACGAGTTCACCGCTTCGGCCTCGCAATACAGTCCGAATTCTCAGATAAGCAGTACGTTCAATTTAAATAATAATTCATATATGCTATTTCATTCTAATATTTAACGCATTTTAATGAAACACGACCAAAATTTCATTTCTAAACCTGGTCGAGGAATACATAATGTGATTTTTTCGAGAAATTTTTCGTAGAATATATTTCCACCAAAAGAGGGTGGCATTATAAAAAATGTAGTAAGTATACATAGAACAGAGCACACAAGTTTGCTTAATTGTGTCGAGGAAAACGGCTCGGCACGGAACGTGTTAAGAAAGAACACGGTAAAATTATAAAAATCGTGATCTTGACTATTTTTTCTTACACATTACTTCGTAAACTAATTCTTTTAGCATCCCGAAAAAATTGAAGCGAGTCGGTCGGGTTTGAAAAAAAGTTTTTGAGGGGCGTTTGCTTAATTTTGCCCCGGGCTGTGTGTCGCAACTGTGTTGTCGAAAGTATTTGGTAAGCTAGAAGAGCGAGGGTCTTTGGAGCCTGAAGCGAATCCTGGACAATGGATTGGCAAAGGTGATTAGGTGTTCCGTGTCAGTCGAGCCTGTTTTGTATCCTCCGTGGCGAAATTACCGGTATGACGGGATGATCGGCGCGGCGCGGCGTGGCGTGAAAAAGAAGAACGCATCCCGAGGTCGGCGTGGAACAATCGATCCAATCAGCGTGGATACGGTGGAATATGGCACCCCGGTTTCCGAAACGCTAACAATCGGGCATTCTGCGGTTCGCGGGCTCGGTTCTGCATGTTCAATCGATGGAATAATAGCGAGCGCGAGATTTCCCGGTAGAAAGAATTCCGTTCGCGTGTACATACAGCGAGAGTCAAAAATGATTATGCACCCCATACATATGAAATTCTATATTACACTTACAGCATATTGCGCAAAAACCAGTTTCATTAGCTTAGGAAATATCTGAAATACAAGAAAAATCTATAAGTGCGAGTACAATTCGTAGATAATTAAATTCTCAAGAAATGCATAATGCATGGCCGTGCACCGCGCAAGAAACCAGCACAGCGCAGCGATAAGTGCAATGAATCGCGTTTTGCGATTGCAATTCGCAAAAAAATTCATAAACGAATCACTCGAATTTTCGAACACCGTAAATGTGCGCCTCGGTAGGCACCGGTGATCTAAAGCTGTCCCAGTCGGCACGATACAAATAGGAAAATAGTAGATTCATTGTAAAAAAACCATGTCAAAAACGTAGAATTAAATTGTAGGAAAAATTAGGTTGATTGATGTGGGTCGGACGCGGCAGTAGATACAGTCAGCCATGACCAGACACGCCTATTCAACAAACAGGCGCGCCTGTTTCGCGACATTTCATATCTGTCAAATCTGTCTTTTAAATTTTACGATGGTGTCGCGTGTAAAGATAAATTAATGTTTTTTAACTTGAGTTTTGTAGAAATTGGTTTCACAAAGTAGACATTATCTTTGAACAGTGAAACAGACAAAAAGAGGTTCTGTCTAAAATATGCAAGGGTGTACAAAATATATTCATACAACTTTTTTAAAATGGTGTATTTTTTGTTACCCACGAATATTTTCTACACCCACTGTATGTTTGATTTCATTTTTCCTTTGAAAATACAGCTCTAGATGCGGAGAATATACTAGGTCACTGGGTATGTACGTACACACGAAATTCTCAGTTACTCTCTCCTCAGGTTTCTTATCAGACGATATTCAACCTGCTCAGGTTTCTGTGAACCCGGTATTTTGTATTTTAAGCTAGCGGAGCTTCTTCGAGCCATTTTCCTTTAACCTTTTCACTTGTAAATTAATTGGTAGATGAATACATTCAGGGGAGGGGTTGAAGCTCAAGAAGTTGCTTGCGGCTTGCGGGAGTGCTTAAGAAAAGTGTGAGACTGTGTGTCAAATAGGATTCGTCGAGCGGAATAGAGAACACTTAGGCCAATTTAGGCTCTTGCGATGTGAAATATAAAATGTTGATGTCGCAATTAACAGATTCGAAGAAATGAACTTTTATTTAATTATATTACTCTTCACAGACTAATTACGAATGATTACGTTCTCGTAAAATCTTGCGCTATATTTAATGTGTCCTTGGACATTCACAATTTTTTAAACACGCTGTACAATGATTACACGAAATTAACTTCGCCGCGGTGCCAATTAAAACGGGAAATGCAAACTTACTACATATTCTCTATTTATATCGAACAATGCAGCATGCGTTCCACTACGCAGCGTAGCTACCCACGCAATCCTTTATTCAAAGTTCATAAGTCAATGTGCATATTTTCTGAACACATAAAATGCAGAATCGGACAGTTGTCCTTCTTTTTGCGTTACAATTGGCTACGCGAAGTAAGAACAAATTTTATTACTCGATAAAACTTGAAAGTGTAACTGGTCGTTGAATATCGCGCAGTGGTTAGTGGCGCAGTGTAGCTGTATTTTTAGCGTTATCCTCCAGTAGAAGTATTACAATAAAATATACAATTTTGTTGCTACAACGTTCGACAACGTTGCTAAAATAAATTTATGCGATTTACTTCGAAGAAGTTTCGCAGAGCAGTAGATTATACATGTATATTGGCAGTAGCTACAGAATAGATACTTGGTAAACTATACGGGTTATTATGATCGTAAATTGAAAATTTTCTGTCCCGAAAGGAAGCGTGGATCGAACTGTGACTGTCTTCGTTTTGGCGGCGCTCTTTATGTTCTTTTTAGGACGTCGCTATTGTGTACCGAGTCTAATACCGCGTATCGATCGGAAATTATAATGAAAGGGTAACAGAGTACGTACACTGTGTGTGGAACACGTTCGAGCATCAATATCGCGCGAGATAAGCATGCCAGCATTAATTAAACAAGAACGTTTATGAAAGCTCGTTCAAAAGAAAGATAATGTAATTAACGAAGTTACACGCCACACTATCACGATCAGATAAACCTTGATCATACAATTTATTTAGATGATAATTCTCGATCAGACACAATCGTCGATAAACTTGAAACGAACGACAAACAATAAAATTGATCTAACGAAAATCATTAGAAATTAAAAGTGTTCCATCTAAATTGCAACAAACTGGAGCGAAATGGAAATTTATTTTCATTCTTAATGCGTTCAATGGGCTGAAAATAATACAATATTGAGCTACAATCCTCGGCAATTTTATTCGGCGGCAATCGTTGCACGGTGAAATTTATTTAACGCTAATCGTTAATCGATAGCCGGGTTAATTCAAATGGAAATTAAGCGCAGAATTCATTTCGGTGAAAGCAGCTATGAAACGAGACTAATCGAAATCGCGCATGGTTAAAAATGACTCTGGCATAACGCGGTGGAACAACCTTGAACGCGTTATACATATTTTTTTGAGAAACTTTCGGAGAAGGAAGTTTCTTCAAGTTGCTCCATTTGCTCCGGGGCTCGAACTTAATTATGCGAGAACCTTCTAGCCATTCTTTCGCTATTTGCATAAAAAGGCAAGAACGAGCAAAAGTTGCATGTTGTTCGGAACTGCTCTCGGAAAATTACTTGAAAAAAAATAGAGCTCCTTGGAAAAGATCGCGAAAGGGAAAGTGGATGTTGAAGTTTCCAGGAGTTGATAAGAGAATCTTCTTGCAGATAAGGTGGTGGATCTTCGTGACAACGCGAAGACAAGTAGACTAACAACGATGTAAGGAACTTCTTTCTTCGTTGCAGTATCCATCAGCGGCTCGACGTTCAAAGGATTTTTCCTGCAAGCACGTGACCCTGAGACAGACAAATGGATCGGTTCCTGGGCTCAAACCGAGAACACGAACACCCATCCTGAATGCAGCGCCGTGACACACGCTGATCCACATCCTAAACAGCACGCAACACTTATTTGGAATGCACCGCCGAACGCGCACGGAAGAGTCTACTTCACGTAAGTAACAATCGTCCAGATTTCAAAGTTGCATCTTTGATTAGCATGTTCATTCCCTTTTTATGAGCTTGCAACGTAAATTTAAAATGTCCGTCACTTTTTCACTTTTTCACTTTTTCACTTTTTCACTTTTAATTTGATTAGCATCTTCATCGCCTTTTCACTCAAACTTGCAACACAAATTTAAAAAACGTGAATCTTCGTATCGTGTGAAAATTCCCGTGGCTTTTCCCAACATTTTCGCGGAAAAGTGGAAAATAATAGCAGTTCTGCCCGGCGATTCGGCGATTTTCGGAGAATTTTCAAAACGCGTGACACAGATACGGAATGAGCGAAAATGGGGGATAAAAAAGAAAGGGAAATTTTAGCAGGCAGGTCCGGTCCGCATTTCCGTGGAGAAAAAGTTGCTGTTCGAGCTCGCGATTCAAACGAGGTATTCCGCAATTCAGCCGGTTCCTTTCAGGCCGCCACGTGAACTTTCTGACCTATAATAATGTTCTCCGGAAATTCGCTGGCTTATTAGCAAGCCTACCGCGAGTGCGTTCAATTTGCGAGCGATCGTGCGACGCGTCGCGTCGTTCAAGTGCAGATCCTTCGATCAGGCAAATCACCGCGCCTGTCGTGTCTTGTATCAAGGTGAAAAAATAATTTTTTTCCTGGTTCTCCATAAAATATCGAATCCAGTTAAATGATTAATAATATTTCTCCCCAAAATTTGAAGGAATCAGTTGAAAATTTCTTCTGTTATAAAATTAGTGTCCAAGAGTTTCAACAGTTCTAAGCTTCGAATATTGAATCGAAGTGATTCAGATCCCATCACTAATTGTGTATAGCTATTTGAAAAATTAATGTATAAGCTTGTCGTATTTTTTGTTTGAAGCGGCACCATTTTGAAGGAGTACGCAACCTACTGGTCGCACGTGGTGGCCACACCTAGACAATAAGCAACTGTTTACGTATGTATTATAATATTCTTAGTAGACAGCGGATTTTATACATTTATGACAAAAATGAGTAGGCGTATAATTTAAAAAACGTAAACCTCTATTAAACATATTAAGAAAGAAGTCGCAATTCACGTACGAAGTATTTATTTCCCATAAAGTTCCGCTGTCTAATTAGTTAACGATTTCAACTTAATTTCAGACTAAAAATGGTATTTCTCAGTCTAGGTTTTTTAAGGCTCAGGACATTGTGATTCGCAGATCTGTGAGAAGGAGATGTGCCTTCGAGGAACCCCTAAACCGTAGAGATTAACATCTAATGTACATTTTTATACTGTCTAATAATTTTAAATATATAAACAGACGTGAATATATAACACAATCACAAATATCCGACTAGTTTCGAGTTTATATTGTCCTTCGATGAAAACTATTGAATAAGTATTGTGTTCGTAGTCTCACAATCAGAGCTGCACGTTTCAGCGAACAACAAAAAAAAGAAATTCATATTCACGTTCAAGTAACTTTCTATATTCAACGCACATACTACATAGCTCTCGCATAGTCCAGAGAAGGTTTTCGATCTGTCAGATGCAGTTGCGTAACACTCGATTGATCGTTCGAGCATATATCACACGCGACCTGTTCACCGACGGCAATACATTTCGCTTAAGGCAACTTTTAATTCCATAATCGCGTAATATTCGATCCACAGGGAGGGAGGGAGGGAGGGAGGGAGAGAGTGGTGGACGTGAAAAGTTTCACTGTTCGCATATTAATGAAGAAAAAGTAGACCGGGATCGATTCCTGTGGAAAGATGGAGTCTACAGTGTCTACACAGTGCGGAGCGGTGGACATTTCTTTCTACATATATTAATTATGGCTCGCAGTCTGCTCCATTGCGCACGTCGTAAACGTTGTTCTTTCCCATTCTGTTCGATTGTTTAAGACTGGCTTAATTAATTGATTTATTCTATCTTCGTTTTAACGCGGTCGCATTAACAGCGAGGTTTAAAAGTGAATGGTGTAGCCCCACGGAGCAAGAAAATTTAATTTGTTTTATTACGGCGCGACCCCGTAAATTGAAATTAACACTAGGTTCTAATATTCTTAATTTGCAATTATTAAGATTGTAAAGATGCTTCCCTGAGGAATTCTTTACCAAATTTATTTCTGCATTATTGGAAAAATGGGCAAAAATTTGGATAGACACATACTTGTTATTTCCTAGTGTTATTTAGGAGCTGAGAAGCTAGATGATAATAATTATTGCCTCGGCGAGAAAACGAAATCGAGGCAGAATCTGTTCGAGTAGCAACACCGATGAATTATGGTCGACAATTCGAAAGTTTTGCGGTTCAATTTCATCAAACTTGTACAGGTTGATCCTTAAGGGACTGCGGCGCCAAGGTAACTGGGATCCACGTGGTAACCCGTACATAAATTATTAAGAGAAACTCTGCCCGGAAGCAACAGAGGAAACGTATTCGCTGGCGACAAAAGGGAGGTATGAAATGGAATTCTTTCAGCTTCGAGACCCCTTCGAGTCGAAGAATGGCAAGTGACATTGGCCAACGGATTGTTTAAATAAAAGCGGGAATTGCGTAGCTGGAGGGAGAAAGAGTTGATTCGAAAATTCCAAAGCTTCCCTTATGAGAATGACCTGGTTTTGGCATAGCGAGGCATAGCGAGGACTTACGTAAGCCTGTCTGGCGATCCTTCTACTCTCGTAGAAGCGTGCTGGGTTCCATTAACGGTATCCGGTGAGGAAATGTCGGAACCTCCTTTGGGAACATGCTGCGACTCGCCTTTACCGTATCAGTCGGCATGTCCCAGTATGGGACCAGTAATCGCGCTCCTTAAACACCAGCCGAGACCGAACAAGTTCCCTTCCGATACATTAAACTCCTCCATTTTCTCGATTACGAGAGGCGATAAGGAGAACCTGCGAATGTACCCCGAGGGCATGGCTCCTTCGACCTGCAGACATCTCGAGCCTTCGCTTCGTGTCGTTTTTAAAGGCTAGAAATGTTTAAAGCCGGTCTACTATTTCTACCACTCTTTTATCTTGTACTATCTTTTTTATACTTGTATCGATTCTCTCTACACCATCACAGTCTTCTGCCAGATGCTTTAGCTTCCCCAGGTGTCTCTCGCATATATCATGCACATTCTCTATTCCTCCTTTCTCCAATATTTATTCCTTTCTTCCATATTTCCACATCTTACTCTAGTCATCAAGCTCTGACTGTCTCCTTCTCCTTCTCCTTCTCCTTCTCCTTCTCCTTCTCCTTCTCCTTTCCCCTCTTGGTACCCTTTCCACCTACCTGCATCTTCTCCATCTCTGTTTTCAAGTCTGATAGAAAAATCGAGAATATGGTGGGACTCGACACACACCCCTGCCTGACTGACGCCCTTCGCCGTACAAAATTTCTTCGATTCCGTTCCTCCGACCCTAACTACATTTATCACCTTTTCGTATGTTTCCTTTGCTCTCTCGATTAGCCTATTCCTTATTCCTCTTCTTTCCATCTCTTACCACAGCTTCTCTAGAAATGTTTAGTAACAAACTGGCTTTTCATCCTAGCTGACCTAGTCTACTTAGGTTCTTTAGGAAGAACCTAAGCTAGAGCTAGGGCTCTCACGAGCCAATAACGTCGACAAGGGTCATCATCGGAGGATTATCAGCAGCTTACAATCAGGGGGAGTTAGGGAGTCGTTGGTATCGTGTCCAGTAAAAGGTTCGATTAGTTAGCTAGTTGTTCGGACGATATTTGCTCGCGAGTCACGTTTTACGCTTGCGGCGTTGCGGGGTGGGACGTTAGACAATTACGTCAAACGAGCTTCGCTGGTGCCATAATTCAGTGTCTGTTGCGGAAACACGTGTTCTCACGGTGCTTTGATCATTTTCGTTCGGGCATTAGCACACCCTAATTGCTGCCGGGATTTGAATCTCTTAGGACCGTTTTTGTTTTTACGTATGTGGAATGTGGAACCGTGGAAACGTCGGGCCCTTCTATTATTCGTTTTTGTACAATTGTTCAATAGTTGAGTAAAAATAATTCGATTGTTGAGCAAAAATAAAGAAATATACTTACACAATCCTTGATAAAAAGTTTATGATCCCGTATCGCGGGCTTCGATCGACAGGTGTCAATGCTTTATCCGAGCAGCCTTTCTCTCGCTATTGGAAAATGATTGTTCCACATGATACGGTCCGGTGATGCGAAATGTTTACATATTTTTTTTGAAAATTCGTTTTTATTGCAATCTAGCAAGTCAACCAAACTTGTTCACGGTCTGCGACGTGTAAGGAGATTGCAAAAGTAATTGCGGTAGAAAATCTGGTTGCAGAAAAAATGTTCAATTTACAATTTACAATCAGTAAACCCTCCATTCCTACTACCGTCGCGCGTCGTACATGTCGTAAAACGCACCCTATCGAAGGAAGCATCATCGATCATCGCATTCGATCCGGATCCAGCGGCTCCTCTGGTTCGGCTCGTCTCGCTGGCATAGTCATCGAGGGGTAGGTTCGTATGCGTCGCAGCGGTGACAGCGTTCTGGCATGGGTTGTGGTTGTGGTAGTAGAGGGGTCGTAGGCATTGCACGGAGAGAGGGAGGGATTGCGCGACGACGTTGTTCCTCACGTAGAGAGGATCATGCATATTTACGTGGCGGTGCGGAACGTCGACGGGTGTTTCGCGAGGAATGACTCAGAAGCTCTGCGCCCCTACGACGACGACGTTGAACGTTGAGGAGGGTCGACGAGGAGGAGGTCGGGGGTGCAACGCGTGCTGGGTATCTCGCGTGCATTGCGCAGGACGTCGGCGCCCTGGCGTCGCGGCCACCCCCTTTGCGATTCGGTCGTTGTTTGCTGGCTCCACATCGTGAAGTTGGTTCGGGCCGGCGTGTACACAGCATCATCTAGAATCGTGGCCAGTGGTGTTCTCTAGCTTCTTCGCTCTGTGTTCAACTTTACAATCCCTGATCGTCTTTAGGGGGTAGCTTGATGAACGTCTTGTCGAGTCTCGCGGACGTATCATCGAGATACGCGTGCATTGCGCCAATCTTATCGATTCCGACCTGCTCTCGTGTGGATCCGTGAACAACAAACCGCCCCGAGGATCTACCCTGTGCTGGTTCCGGTTAGGAAAAACAGAGGAGAGAGCGTGTTTGCTTCTCTCTCTCTCTCTCTCTCTCTCTCTCTTTTACACACATATACACGTCCCCTATTGTTCTTCGCGAGAGGAGGAACGAGAGAGGGAAACAGAAGAGGGGGGGGTGGTGGTTGCTGCTGGTTGCTTGCCGCAGGACAGGTCGATCGTCTCCCATGAACCTACTTCCGTTCGCCCACCCCCACCGAATCTGAGGCTAGGGGTCGAAGAGGACGCGGCCTGGAAACTCTCCGACTGTCTCTCTCTCTCTCCCCTCTCTCTCGCCTCTTCTTTCTTCTTTCGTCTTTGTCGTCTGCGTTTAGTTTTGACAGAGAGAGAGAGAGAGAGACAGAGAGAGAGAGAGAGAGAGAGAGCTGTGTGCGTTGTTCCCCGTGAGAAGCGGGAATATGCCCGTGCTATCGATCACGCGGCCTGATCCCTCGGATATGTGATACCGGAAGCAACTACGGCAGGCTTAGACCTGCGTGCAGGTGCTACACGGTGCGTACACCACACACCGTACATACGTGCACGCGACGTTGGGTGAAAGCCGCCGCGGAAAAATAAAGGGAGAGAGAGAGGGAGAGAGAGAGATAGAGGTGAAGTGCTGCCGCGTGTTGAAGGGCCAACCGTGAAGATGCACTACGTCGACGGGCTACAAGCGACGACACACCTGCCGTCCACCTTTCTTCAGGGATCGGGGAGGACCAACCCCGCGGCCAGGCTCGTCTGCGTCTTCGTCGTGTCCTGGCTCATCGTCAAGGACCACCTGGCATTCGGGCAGACAGACACTCCGGAAACCACCACCGCATTCGAGGGTGAGTTCTTCTTTTATCATATGCACTCTTTTGCACAGTTCTCGCTCGTTCCTCGATAACCTGTACAAATTTTCGGAATTCTCATCCCTCTCCACTCTTCGGGACTGTTTCACTTGTTCCTCGGGTACCCGTCAAAATTTTCAACATTGCCACGTTTCTGCACTCTTCAGGACAGTCTCACTCGTTTCTCAGGTACCTATAAACATTTTCGGAATTCTCACCCTTCTGCACTCTTCAGGACAGTCTCACTGATTTCTCAGGTCCTATACAAATTTCGGAATTCTCACTCCTGTTTCTTCAGGACAGTATCCACCAAAAAGAAACTTTCCGAGATTGTTGTCGGTAGTTCACCCTCGTGTACCCTCCGGAAAAGTTTCAAGTGCCCCTTCAGGGACCCAGAAAACATTCTTATTTTGCATGGAGATCCGCAGTCCATTCGTTATGTTCGTTGCCAGCTTATCCGTGTGCACGTCTGATGCCAAAGCCCTTCTAGTTGAATAGCAACTGCTCAGAGGTAACGTTTCAATAATGTAATTACGCCCCTAACTCATTGCGCTGGAAGAACCTTCCATTTACAGAATTGTAAGCTGTCATTGGGAACATTGAACAATTTTTTGTCGTGGGGAAATCCACAGATTGGAAGATGGAATCTTCCCCGTCACAACAACCCGATAAAACTTGACATGCCATTTTTTGGGGTCGTTTTATCGAGGTTTCAGTGAAACGTATGTATATACCGAATTTGATGATAGCGTAAGGTGTAAGGTACACCACGAGAGCATCATTTGAACACCACGTTTATCATTTCTGTCCCGTAAAACTGATTAACTTTAAAAAACCAGAGGTAGGTTTTAAAACAGCGAACGTGGACAGTTCGATGATACCGTGCTCCAGTACTCGACGAATCGTATAGTCCACTGAGGGAATGTTTTACACTTTCGAGAGATTAGCTATGTTCAGGTATGCATAGAATGTGTCCAAACTTTGTGCGCAACGAAATATGCTAATGCTACGCTACACACAGGTTGGATAACTTCTTTACAAAGTGTCTCATCCCTTCTACTACATTTAATCTCTTCCGAGCAACATCTTGTACACTCGGCGACAAAAAGATAGCAGACTATCAAATTTTGCAAATTTTCGCAAATATAGATGAATAACTACATCTCTCGCGTATTACATATCATTGCTTAGTTAGTAGTAGGTAAATAATTGTATCTGTGCAGGGTAAATGCTTGTTGTCATACCACGAAGATTGTAAAAGAATATTTTACAGAAAAATTTCGAGTGGCAAGCCAGGTCTCCAGATTTAAATATTATAGAAAATTTGCTGGGGGGACCCATTTAGCCGAATCGGCATATGGCGGGGCGGAAGACAATTTCGAACCCTCGACGAATTAAAAACCTGTATTGAACGAAACTGGGTATCGTTACGCAGAAACGTGGTTAGAAAATTATATATGTAAATCTATACCGAAACGTTTATTCCACATTATACAAACAAAATGCGGAGTTAGAAAATATTAAGACATTATTTTTTCATACATATATCATACTTCTTATTTTTTAGTTATTTTAAGAAATGTGTGCTAGCTTTTTGACGCACCGATTTTTCGTTTAATGTTACATATTTTCCAATGAAATTGTTTCTTGACATCAGAAACATATTGAAATAATTTGTTATTCTTTCTACCCGGTACCCAGGTCACAAACAATGTAATATACTACTTGAAATGTTAAGAAAAACTTGTAAGAAAGAAAGAATGAGTGAATGTAATAGAGGAATGATAGAAGAATTGTAACCTTAAGGGGAAACAATAAAGATATACATACATACATACTACTTGAAATGTTAAGAAACCATTTATCTCTATAATGTGCTGTCTTTTTATCGCGGAGTGTAATGGAAGACCGTGAACAGAAAAATTCTACTTGTAAATCTCCGAATTTTCCGCACGGTCCAGTAAAAACGCGTATGCTCGTCGAATAAAGGATTTCACCGCGATCGAATAGCGTGCTATTTATTTACGGTCGACCCATATTCGCGGAATGTGTCACGACCTTTCAAACCGTGTGTCTCTGATCACGACCGTTCGTGCTCTGATCCGATAATCCTAATACGCGTCCAGGATCGAATTCGTTTGAATCGAACCGGGCCCTTTTTCTACCTCGGCAATATTTCTGTTTTGTTTTTGGCCGACATGTTATGTCAGACTTCGTAAAAGCCGCGTCGATCGATATCAACGGTGCACAGACGCTAAACGTCGTTTTGCGTCGGTTTAGGACAACGGGTCCCACGGGCGTCGGGGTAACGTCCGTCGTTGCGACATACGTCGTCGCACGATGTCACGAGATACGAATATTGTTTGCTGGCATGGCGATCGAAAGAGCGAGTCGCGAGTCGCGAGTTGGTGCAATTTTTGCAGTGTCACTTTTATCCGCGATGAATTTTTCAATTCGCCGTTCATAGTTGTTGTACCATTATTCACAATATCGTTTGCATGATTAAAAAAGTGGGCATCTAAATTAATTACTAAACATTTAAATACTGTATGAGGAATTATACCAAGATTTCATATCTATAAAATGACAATGTGTATACATTTGTTATGTCATTAAAAATAAAGTAGATATTTAGGTGACTACATTTAGGTGGACCACCCTGTAGAATAGAACTATTCTAGATTGGAAACAAACAGCCTTAAAACAGCCTCCATCTTCGAGGCCCGTGGCACCCTAAGGGCTCTCGTAAATTGTTGTACAGATGACAGAATAATATCACCGTTTACGTGAAAAATGATGTTCGCGAAGCGCAACGACGACGGTATCGGTGCCGGTTCAAAGACTCTGTAAACTTTCGCAGACGTTTCGCAGCCCCCCCCCTCCCCCCAGCCCCGCCGTTTCATTTTCGCGTCTTGGAAAGTCGGCCACCGACATGGCATCCGTGGAATTTTCAGGGTGGATTGTCATCCGAGCTTAATGCTCCGCTCAGATTTCGCGGCTACGAACGACCGTTCAAGAGGCTCGGTTTATTTTCCCCATCCCTTCGTCCTCTACCAACCCCCTTCCTACTCCGGTTCCAGTAACTTTCTGTTCTCATTTGCGTCCTTATTTCCCAGGGAAGAAGAAGCTCGAGTCGCCTCACTCTCCGATCGTTGCACAATATTTCCAAGCAAATCACCCCGACACAATACACCAACAACCTTGGAGATCCCTTCCAGGATTCGCCGATCCCGCGTTAATCCTTTATCTTCCAGCCGCTCTCTCTTCTAATAGTCGCTGGCACGGCTGAAACGGAAACGTACTATGGTCGTTTCCGATCCCCGCCCTTCGGTCAATTGCTTATCTGACGGCGAACCCGTTCCCCGATGAGAAACGGCTGCCATAACTTCTTACTTTTGTCGCTGTTGTTATCCGTGGTAAACCACGTTCACTGGCGTGGAACTTGAAGATTCCGGAATTCGCTGAACAAGCAGAATTTATACAACTTGGAATAAATTGTATCAGTTGTACAAAGTAATTCATAGCCCTCGCAATGAGTCATTTGTAAGTTTTTCTTATATGCAAACTTTTTACTGGGTTGATCCGTCACCTTGACCAGTCAGGTGCATATGCAGCCTGTAATACCAGATACTGTAGTATGTATACTGAATCATACATACAACAACTTGTATACAGAAAGTTTTGCAAACATGTAGCTCGCCAGCAAATTTCCGTTCAATAAGTGATATTCGTATTCAAAAGCTTGAAGGAGCAATTCAGAAGTCTGAATTTCATCTAGCCTGAGTATACAGGCTGATTTTAGGATCTTTTTTTTTGTTTCAGGGCGGTGGGGAAATACCGTCGTTATACGTACACCTCCCAAGCTGGAAGTTAGGGGGTAGGGTAAAAGTACTGACTCAAGGTCATCGTAATGTCAATTGCCTTCGAGGTTCTGGAGATTTAGAAAATACGAAAAAGTTGTCGGAACCCCTTCCACACACGTTTCTAGAGTATTATCAAATTATTTTCAATGTCGGAAAACATTTTGAACAGGAACGGGTTAAATCCTTCGGAACGGGACTGTCGGAGGGAGTGCGGAACCGTGGAGACTAATAAATAAATAAACGAGGGAAATCCCTGGCCGAAATTGAAACGTGCCGAGCCACACACGCGGATAAGCTTCGCGATTATTCTCCGATGCGGTAAACGCACTCTGAACTCTGAATGCGGCGCGGCGCGGCGGCTAACCACGCGACTGCGTCGCAGAAATTCAAGGGTGCCCTACTGTGTCTCTCTCTTCTCTCTCTCTCTCTCTCTCTCTCTCTCTCTCTCTCTCTCTCTCTCTTCGCACATTGTAACATCATTTTCTATTGATCAGGCGAATTCTTACAGTGTTCACTGGCAAGAATTTCCACAATCAATCAATCCTCGTGACACGCACCGCTGCTGTCACGAGAGAACGGCAACGTTCGCATCGGGCATCGGACATCGGGATTAGCCCGTCGCGTTTCCGGTGTAATTAAAATTGAAATGTATCCGATTGCAACAGAACCGGTATTTTACGGTTAAAATGCTCACCATGAATCTGTAGCTGCGCGTATAATACCTTCATGGTTAATTGTGGCAGCGATGGAATTAATATTCCGAACCCTCCGACTGTGTAATCGCGCCACGTTGTTCATTGCGAATCTTCTACCGCTATACTCCATGCAGTTTTCCAGAGGCTGGCGATACCTTCGAGCTAATAATTAATTTGCACCGGAAGATTTATTTTCAATCATCAGAGGCCAGCTCTCCTCGATCAACTTCGCAAAGGCGATGCAGTTGTTTAAATAGTTAGTTATATTTATAATTAGACTGTGGATCTCTATGCGAAATAAAAATTGTCTGCATCGATTGCAAGAAATAGAAATCAAATTGAATGTTATTTATTCCCTTAATGATTTTAATAGAGGAGAGATCATATATGGATTGACATTATCAATTTTTAATATTTTCAAACCACTTTGAATTTAATCTACTCAATTTTGCTATAAATGCATAAAGATCCGCAGTCTAGTTATCATATAAACAAAATAAATAATGACTCCAAGCCGAATTTCCGCGTTTTCGAATGATTCTTATCAGCTAAAGCTCGGCGTTGCGATTGATAAAGCGACGTTTAATATATACGTATCCACTCGCGCTACCTGATGCTTCTGCATCGATACCTGAGGAAACAGCGAATACGAGCTTGCTTAGGGTTTGTTTAGGGTAACTTGGCATGAAGCCACCCTCAACTGCGCGCGGGGCTACATGAAAATTCGAGAGGGAGCCGTAACTCCTTGCGAGAGAAAAACAAGCAACACAACTCGAAACGTCTTCGTTTGCCAAAAACCTAACTGAGAACTTTATCGTGTGCATTTATTAAAGTTTAATCGTCGGAACTCTCTAGACTCGGGACTCTAGATTGGTCACGGCTGTAAAATTCGTTAAGACAGATTAATTCATTATTTCTGTTAACAATCGTCACGCAATGATTCACAGCATAATGACTGAATAACACTTTCCCCGTGACCCGAACGGTGCCGGGAAGCTCGCACAATTAGTCCAAGGGATTACATGCATTTAATTAAGGATCTCGTTGGTACAGCTTAGCAACATTAGGTCACACAGCGACTAAAATTGAACGTTTCACTGCGGCAGCAACTGCGAACCCTATATGTATCCCCGCGCAATTTGTAAAATGTACCGGCGCGGAGCGGCGCTATAAAGACACGCGCCACTGTAATGGCAGCCATTGTACGATAACAGGACACAGGAAACTATAGTTTGATTGAAAGTGCATTTCATATAATTCTATCGGGTCATCTGTATTCCGTGGCCTCGGTCCCGAAATTTCACGGAATCGCTGTCCGGAGCAATTTTCAAATTTCACAGAAATCAAATCGCTCGGATTAATCCTATTCTACAGAAATTATAATTCCATCGTTGGAACGTTCAATCACCGCTTCACCAACGCTTGTTCTACGCGAAGGTGGAAATTGTTCAGCCAGAAACGATTAAAAACAATTTTCGAACGATACTCTCGAGAGTATATGTAGTTGAATTTTCTATTGTTCGGTAAAGAATGCGAAGAAAGTCGAAGGAAGATTTGTTTTTCCTTGGAAACTGACGATGAAAGTTCAGCTCATTAAAAGTTTCCTAGATCGAGTTTAAATATATTTGTTGAAGAAAGATTCACTTCGAAATTGTACGTGGAGAACGATAAAACTGAGATAGTGAAACAAAGATGAAGTTTCGAGAATATGATTTGATTAGACTGCGGATCTTGATGCAGAATAAAAAATATTTGCATTGATTGCTGGACACAGGAGCCAAATGAAAATTGTATTCTTCTTTTAATTATCCTATTTAGCTGAAACTAATATGTATACATATATTGATGTCCTTAAATATTTTTAACATGTCCACTGCTTTGAATTGTACGTAGCGATTTTTGTCGTAAATGCATCAAATCCGCAGTCTAATGATTTATTAAAACGCAGGTCGCTCTTAAATCTCAAGTTTTATTGTGATTATTCAAAAGTGCTAAATGCATAAAGATCGTCGGTTTCCCCGATTTCGTGTAACAGTGAATGCGGCCATTGAGAATGTCCTTGTTTCAGTCCTGATTTCACTCGGCGAAGCTTTCAACGTTTTAATCGATAGAAATAGACCATTAAGATAAAACGAAAAAAGAAAGTCAAGAACCGGGAACGGCGCGGCAGTTACGGACACGATCGATATAACCTTCTTAGTTAGTATCGTGATGTGCGCATCGGATAGAGCTATCAGAGGGAAGAAATAATGCGACGTCGGAGGTGCATTCCGTATGTTTTCGTTTGCTTTGAAAGTTGTTCGAGGGCTCGCCATTTTGTGAGACCGGAACCCAATCTATTTACATACCTTTGCCTTCGGTCAACTACTTAAAAATATTCTCGCTGACCTTGTGTCTTCAAAAACTTACGTTCACCCCTTCTTGGTTCCCTTGTAGGTTTTCATTGTTTTTTCATTGTTGGGAGTCCGAGGAAAAATCTCGGTGAAACGAGCAGAAAACACATGGAAATCAAGTAGAAGCTAACAGTCGGCGAAATCTGCGTGTAATTCAGACTTCAGACCAGTGCTGACTATAGTCGCGTGACCGGACCCATTCTGCGTGCTTACAACGAGGGAACGGCGCGCGGCGCGGCGGCTGCATCTCTAAAATATAAAGCGACGTAATCTTTCGTCAACAACCTCCGTATCGTGATTTGTAATTGTAAAACGTGATTCACCGTATCTTACCAAGCGTAATAGTAATTTCCCATGAACAGACGAAACGTTCAAAGAAATAATCTGAAACATCTGCCTTTCCGATTTCGTGGTGTCGAGTAAACAGCATTTTCCTCGGCGGCGCGGCGGACCCATTTGTAACTGTCTGTGAACAATCGACTACACTTTGGGTCGCATTATTACGTCGATGGTGCCGCGATCGATCGATCGATCGATTGGGGGGCGGGGTGCTGGTTTTGTTTCTTTGTACTTTGTACGCTTTAAACTTGAGAAATGGTCGAATGTTCCACGCTCCATTTGGCGTCGGTCCGCAAAATGCAAATGGGGATGCGATCGAATACGTGGGCTTTGATAGGCTGCGCATGTGAACGTGGATATTCCCGGTTTTCTTATTGGTATATATCGGGCCGAATACCTTGTATATGTAGCTTATAACGATAGCCCCGTCTGCGGCAAATAGCTTTTAATTACCGGGCGACAGGGGTCTCCGTGTCGATTTCCGCGTAGCAAACATTAACCATAACCCAGATATCCGCCGATGGGAATAGGAGGCGTAAGAGCACCAGTGTATCTGCATGTGTAATTTAAAACGGGGGTGAGGCCGGCCTTAGGGTGTGTTCTAATTACGCGGCGGGCCGTTTGATAAAAGAGTTGCCCCGCAACACATAGAATTTACACAAAAGGCTGTATCCGGGGTAATTAAGTACCGCGACCCGTTTACCGTGGGTTCCTTGCCCGAAAATAAATCTCTTATGATCGAGAAGCGGAGGCGGCGCGGCGCGGCGCGGCGTTCCTCAGCTAACAAAGGGCCTGCGGATGAGGGAGCCGTTCTGACAATGAGCGATAAAGAGAGCACAGTATGTATGTATACCGAGCTTCGACGCCTTCTTCAAAATTCTCCTGGTAATTGCCGCCCCTATCGCTTTCCCGCCAATCGCGAGCTCCTCGAATTCATTTCTAATTACTTCTAGAACTTTTTATTAATGATTTGTATCGTAGAAAATTTTATAATAACTGTTATTTTTTGGGTCCCAGCTTTAAACCGGTTCAAGTAGGAACTGATACAAAGAGGAAAACGATACTTGCCTTTGAGAAGCTTTGTTGCTTATGTACCTATTACGTTCATTCTTATCGTTCGTTCGTCAACAATTGCAAGACACTGGAGCTAAATATAAATCTATATTCTGCATTAATAATTTTAATATGTTGGAAATAATATATTAATGCTCTTAAAGTCTTTTAATATTTTCACCGTTTTAAATTGCACGTGCTCATTTTTGTTATAAATGCATAAAATCCGGAGTCTAGTCATCTATGAATAGTTTGTGAGATGAAAAATGGTTAGCTTGAAATATGTAGTAGTTATCGACTTATTCTTTTATGTAGAATTATTTCGTATCGCCGCTTTCCGATACGCGCGCGAAACATGGTTTACAGAGAAATAATAAAGCGAGAAACGGTGGAAGTCTGTCGAACAGGACGGCAAATATGTACGTGTTAGTCGATGAAATTTGTTTTCATTACAAAGAAAATATATTTCATTCGCGTACAGAGATATCCGCACGGAGTTATGGGTCAACCCAATACCCCGAATAAATATAGGAAGCACTTTCGTGTGCTTCAATGGCTTCGATACGAAATGTATTCGGTTTGCCTTCGTAAGGTACGAACATTGTTTCGATGCAGAATGCGTTTCCAATCTGGGTTATCTACATATAATAAGAGCAGTCGATGTAAATCTGCGATTTTAACCGTCTTTCTACTACTTGTCAACTCTCATTTCTTCGAATAATTTTCATTTCATACAATAACATTTTCCATGGAATTTCTGCAAAGTCAATTCTATTTTATTGAACGTCGCTCTTCCACGTATAAAACACGAATTGAACGTTATATCATTTTCACAGTATCGTAGGAATATTATTTTTGCACCGGAACATAGAAAGCCGAGCCATCCGGAATAAATCATTTTCTGCCACCGTATGAAGGCGAAAAATTAAAATGGGAAAGCGCATAAAAATTAAAAAAAAAAAGAAGAAGAAATTTAATACACTCCGGTCCCGGGATGCGGAGCTGAATTTACGATCGAAAGTCGACCAGTAAATTTTCGTCGTTTACGGTAAAACGTTCAGTCGACAGCTTTCCTAATGTGGAAACTGCTGATAGGTCGGAAAAGTTTCGCCAGCTCTAATCAATCGAGCTATCCCGGTGAGCTATCCTCGTTGCAGTTGCAACACATGCAACGATTATATTAAATCAAGTAAATTGCTCCATCGGGGATCATGAAATCGGAATAAACATGTACCAACTTGTTCTACTCGCGTCAAGTTTGTACGTAGTCAAGTCACTTGGGTTATTTTGATGCGGATCTTTTCGCTTGAAATGGGAATTCGGTGTTCGGGGCTCAAGTGCCGCGTTTGCGTTTCCGATAGAATTTATGGGAGTAGATTATTTTAGCTGTAGCTGCAGAATGGAGACATTTATACATCTAAATGCCTGGTTAAATGCTTATTTGCAGGATATGAACTTTCTCATCTGGTCCAGAGAATTACGTATTACATATTTTAACACTAAACCTACCGAGCCTGAAAAGTAACTGGTACATGTTCCCTCATCAAAATGACAAGATTGATTTTATTTAGACTTTGTACAGCTCCTATTGTATGATAATGTGTGTTCCACTAAAGATATCTATGAAATTATTTTTATTATATTAGTAATCGTAAAATAAAAAATCTGGAATTTTCACCGGTGATGGTAGATTTTGTGTTGGATGAATTCAATGGATGAATTCTTCGTGGGAATTTCCGAAAATTCGTGAATGAAAGAAATGGTGGAGGGGGCGTGTTAATTAGAGAAGTAGTTGGACGATTGTGTCATGAGTCATGAGAATGACCGAACGTTCTCCCAGTGTTCCGTGGACGGTCGTTGTTTGTTATCACGTCGCGAACTACGTTCAAAACTAGTTCAAGTCTGCGGAAAAGGTGGAGGCGAGCAGCGCAGCCAGAGCCACAGAGTTCGGCAGAAAGTTAACTGCACGTGAGTCCGCAGTGCAGACTGCAGTATCTTTATGCACGTCTGTTGTTCGGATCGTTCACCCTTGTAACAAGCAGCAAACAAGAGCCGGCGCGGCGCGGCGTTTTCGGACATGCTCGCTAAATTAAACCCCGACGACCAAATCCTAACGAACGCTTTCCCCAACAAATATAACAAAGAAATGCATTTTTCTGCATGCGCTGCTGCAGGCCGCTTCAACGTCCACTCACGGACAAGAATTCTTCAATTAACGCTCTACGATGTTGTACGAACTGTTATTCGTGCTTAAAAGCATTAATGTGTACTCCCTTTGTTGTTTTCATATTTCTGCAAAATAGACATTTTCAATCGTTCCGCTTGGTTTCAATGTTAAGTCAGGAAAGTTTCGTCGATCTATTTCAAATGCAATTAGAAGTTGCACGATTTCGTCAGAAAAATGACTAAATGTTTCCACTGTCTGGCATCATGGAATTCTTGCAACATAATCACTGAAACTTTCGCCACTGCGCTGCGTGGCAACCGGCTCGGAACGAGTCGATAATGTTACCTCAACAAATTGGTAATTTTACTTACAAGTTTGAAGGAAGATTAAGCATCGTATGTATATCCAAGAAATAAAGGGAGTCGACAATCGGTACAATAATACCAATGAATATGAATTGGGCAAGTTACAGTACACAGAAAGAGCGTAGATTTAAATACCTAAATATTCATCGCAGAAAGAGCACAATTGGTGCTCGTGTTAATTGAACTTTTCGGAGAGAATTGAACATCGATCGCGACGCAAAATTGAATACACCTCGTCGACAAAATAAAATTCCAGTGATCACTGTTTGGTAAAAATTCAACGCTACGCGTTGATTGAACGATTCCTCCGGTTTCCACGTGTCTCGAATTTAAAAAATTAAAAAAATTGCTTCTTCTAAAAGAATCTTTTAAATCATTAAGGTGGAGTGGGGTAAGTCCGCCCTGGTTTTTGCAATCTTGGACTTTAAACTGATGTATTTTCCGTCTGGCATGTAAAAACTTAACGCTCTTGGTATCAAACTCTTGCCACAGTTATCACCGATGAATTAGTATTATGTAGGATTCTAATTTTCCTTTGAAAATTATCATTCGGATAGGCTATTGCACAAAGTGTCAACTAGAACGCGCTTGCCCCGACAAATGGGGCAAGTCTTATTGGATTAAATATTCTATATTGTATCAATTGTATAGTTTTATAGTTACCCATACAGTACGCACTTACCCCACTCCACCTTATAGCTCGACCTTTTTTAAATTATGTAACACGATGATTGGGATTTTATAGGAAGTGCATTATCCTCGGAGGGATAGCGAAACCGCTTTGATCGAGATTACGTGATTAATGTAATGCATTGCTTGCGTAACACTAGACTGTGGATCCTTACGCATTTATAATATGAAAAAATTGGTTTGAATGAAATATAAAAATATAAGAACATTCCAGTGCTGTGTTTAATGTAACAAAGTCATCGGGGGATGAATTCAATTGTTGTTTTGCTTCTGCTTCCCACAATCAATGCAGAACATTTTTATTTTGCATAAAGATACGCAACGTTGCTGTCCGGAGCACAATGACGCCGTAAAGTAATATTAAACCAGTTCGTTAGCCATCCTCGGAGTTAATTTCCTTTTTGAAGAGCGCTCGGTGCAGGCAACAAAATGCCGGCGCAGTTTCCTTCACCTTTACGGAATTACGGGAGAGAGAACCGTCGCGCGTCGCGCGTCGTGTCGTTCCGTTCGTTCTCTTTGAGAAACTATCGTGGGGGCACTTTCAATTACTCGATTGTGGCACGATCGTTTTCTTTTCATAAATTCCACGCGGTATTCAGCTTCGAAGTCACGGTAAATGCTTCGTTCGATTAACTGCCTTGACAACGAACGCGAGAGTAATTATCCACGGTGGAAACAGTGTTTATGCATTGCAGAAAGTTGTGGAGTTGTATTGATAATTATGCTGGGGATCTTCGTGTGCTTGTGGCGTGCGCGAACTAGGCAAATTAGAGGAAACATTTGCGTTAACTGGAATTCATGGTTTAATCGTTTCGGACAATCTGACTTTAACCAGGGCTGTGTTTATATTGTCGAATAATGTGTTTAGCGAAGAAACAAGAGCTTTGTTAATATAAAAATGACAATAGAAGACGAATGAACGTGTCGATCATCGCGTTTCCTAACACTATTACAATATTTATACTAAACTTCTTTCGAAACCGGTCCGGTCCGCCTGCAGCATACATCATGCCGCGGCTGGTACCTACCTGCGTGATTTTGCAATCAATTTCCCGTAGCCCGTAGGCATGGAACTTATGGTCGTTCGGTGTTGTACACTCCGCGACAAAAAGATAGCACATTATACAGATAAATGGTTTTTTAGCTTTTCAAGTACTATTTGTGACCTATTGTTTGTGACCTGGCTACCGGGTAATAAGAATAAAAAATGATTAGTTTGCTGGAGGAACGAGTAAAGAAAAATTTGTGTAGATTGCACAATTGATAGGAATCATAAAACATGTTTAAAATTATTATGTTTTTCAGCTTTTTTGTCTGACAACTTATGCGATTTCTAAGAGTGTCCACTTAATATTGTCCACGACTAATACGCGGGAACTGTAGTTGTTCAACTATATTTGCAAAAATTAAGAGAATTTGATAGTGTGCTATCTTTTTGTCGCGGAGTGTATACTCGAATCGTGTGAAACCACGCTAAGGCCAATCCTCCGGCAATTTATATTGAAGAAAAACGTGATCACCGTTCGGAGGCGAAAAAAACGAGAAGGAAGATCGCGATCGCGATCGCGATAGAACCATTCGTAACCAGGTATTTCGTCATGCCACCTTCCGAATCCGTTATTCTCGTCGCGAGAAGTTTTTCGATTAGTCCGGCAAGAAACACGTGGCAGTTTTTCATTTTTCATTTTTCATTTTTCATTTTTCATTTTTCATTTTTCATTTTTCATTTTTCATTTTTCAGCGAAAAGAAAAGCGAGAAACGTATCCGCGGGGGATCATTGCATTTCCATTCGCAAATAGAGCGTCGCTCGCGAGTCACGTCATCTCACCGACGCGCGACGCGACGTAACAATTGGATCTGATAACAATGCGGACAAAGGCAACCGGTCGGAAAACTAACACGGAAACCGCTCCGTCTCGCTATTAATAAGTGAATTGCACGCGGAAATGGAATTACCGGGACTCGTTCCTGATCCGACTCCGCGAGATCCCCGGGAAAGTTCTATCATCCTGCTGAATGGGAGCTGTACGGTATACAAGGCAGTGCTGGATACCGTGGTGCTAGTTGAAATCAAAAATAGAAGTGCTTCGGCGAATTTCAGATCATTTATATTTTGGTGTCGATGAAAAAATGTTTGAAATTTTTCTTTCATTCCACACGAATTGTTTGGGTTTCTCGAAACATTTAAACAATGTGTGGCTCGAGAACGTGTATTATCGAAGCCGAGATATCTCTGCCAACGACAACAGCATGAAACGTTTCTGTGGAAACGAGACGAAGCGGAGTCGTAGTCGTGCGAATTATTCAGGACGTAGTCCTGGTCTTCCAGAGCACGAATCCGCTTCTCGAAATAATTACATCAATAATTTATGACGGCATTGCTCTTCGCCTACGAAATCATTGAAATATTCAACGTTTTTGGACGAAGAAGAGGATTCAGTGGAAAATAGAAATCCGGTCCGATAGCGATATTATTATACGTACATTGAATTTTTTTCTCATGATTGTACATATGTATGTACATATTTATGTATGTATATTGTATATTCAAAAGAACGTGGAAACTATTAAAGAATTATTGAAGGAGGGGCTTGAATTTTTATTTTATGCAAATTGTTGTACGAATTGCAGGTTCGATACCCTGTTTCGATTGATTCGACATCGTGGCTTTCGATGTAACCGCGGAGACGAGTGCACGCTGATCGCACCGCAACAACCGCAACTATCTGTTGCATAAGATTTCCCCGCGACCGCGACCGCGACCGTCGCGTTTAAACGATCGAGTAAAAAATGAAAAGCAGATACACCGATAAAAGTCATTTGTCAAACGGCGAAACACGGAGTATCATGAAACCCGACTCGCCGCTCGTTTTTCATCAATTACGAATCTTGTGCACGATGCAACACGCTCCGATTGCATACATACATATACGCGTATTCTATGTAGGATTTGCGCGTTTCTGCAATTTAGGACGATTCAGCTAGAGAGATATCAAATCGTGCATAGTTTTGCAATGTTATAATAAATCATTCAACTAATGCACTTTTATCGTTTCGTTAATTCCGACTTTCCGATTTTCTTAAGAATCGAACGATGACCTGAACAATAAATTACGCAGTACATAGCCAGTAAAAGTTGATGATCAACTTTAAAAAGTAAAGTTCTCGATTCGACGACGAACTGAAAACTCGAAGAAGAACTACTCTGCGCTCTGGTGAGAGCTGTACAAGTATTTCACTCCGTCGCGCGTCGCGCGTCGCGCGTCGAGTCCATAAAACGATTTTTCTATAGCTGAGAAGCTATACTACGGCGACATTCTATTTAGATAATCGATAGTGCTCGAGTTCGAAATCTTCTTATCTGCTGGGATCCATTAACAGTAATCGAATACCTTATAGTCTGTAAAGCTATCCGCGAAGCTCTCGTTACGAGAACAAATCCATCCCCGTTTTACAGATCGTTCGAACGAGATTATCTAAGCGAAAAGATGTGTTACAACTTACAACGTTTTAAAAATCTTTATTCGCGTTTCAAATAGATTTTACACCTCTGTCAAAGTATGAAATATCATTTTCTTTACTGTTGGTGTTAGCCGTAAGGCTGAAATAAAGTATGAAGGATGCTCCAATACAGGTGGGAGAAAATTTAACGGGTGGTTCTCTTTAGCAATATTTTTTTATTCTTCATTTTCGGCTCATATTATCACAGAGGACCACCCCTTTTTTTCCCACCTGTATATTCGAAACCCTGTATATGTATTATACAACAGATGAATGGTTTTTTAGCTTTTCAAGTAGTATATGTATCATATATTACATTGTTTGTGACCTGGATACTGGGTAACAAGAATAAAAAATTATTTCAATATGTTTCTCTGCATTCATTACGAGAAGAAACAATTTTATTGGAAAATATGTACATAACATTAAACGAAATATCGATGCGACAAGTTATCGTTTTTTTTTTCTTAGAGCGTCCGAATATTAATAAAGTTTTTAATAGTTGATGTATTTGAATTTTCACTTGAAATGAGTACATACATGTAGTACAAAGCAGATCGTATTACCTGCTGAATAAAATCGACCGGAATCCATGACGCATTCGCGACGATGCGATGAATTTCTGATTGAAATCATTCTAATAGCAGCGGAGATGCGGACGCGATTATAAAGAGGTCGGCTAAGCGTGTTGCAGGAACGAATGCTATACATTTAACTGACGTATCGATCCAGTTGGAAATTTATTCTGCGGTTTATAGGTGCGAATGGCCACGGCTAAGCGACCAAAGGATCATCTTTCCACCCCTGGAATTTTCTTTCTCCCTCCGGAGAGCTATAAATCATAAACTGGCGGCTGTTAGAGAGGGCCATTTTCAAAGCAGAAAATGCCGTATAAATTTCGCGTTTGACCTGCCTCGCCTAATTGCTCTATGGCCGATCGAAGTCGCCGCTAAACTGCGGATTTTTATGCGTTCGCGGTGCACACGAAAATTTGGAAATACTGGAACAACTGTTTGTTAACACTGAACCTACCACCACCACCGCGCCGGTCGAAATGACCGAATCCAGGTTTTTTCTTTTACAATTAAGATGGAGTGGGATAAGTTCGTCTACGGGGCAAGTCCGTTAATCGGTTATTTTTATTATAACATCAACGAAATTTCTCTAGCTTGTGTTTATTAATGTAGTATAAGTTAGTATGAACTATTCGACATAGATGTCACCAAATCCCCTTTCATATTTCAGCATAAAAGTACTTGTTTCTTTAAAAATGGATAACTATAAAACTAAACAACATAATTTAGTGCAATAAGAAGCATTTTATAGCAGGCTTGTTAACCCGTAGCACTTGAAACAAGGTTCGAAAGCATTTTTAACTCTCAGAGACGGACTTGCCCCATTTGTTGGGGCAAGTACGTCCTAGTTGACACTTTGTACAATATCCTATCAAAATGATAATTTTCAAGGGAAATTAGAATCCTGCATAATACTAATTCATCGGTGATAACTGTGGCAAGAGTTTGATACCAAGAACGTGAAGTTTTTACATACCAGACTGAAATTACATCAGTTTAAAGTCCAACTTTGCAAAAACTAGGGCGGATTTACCCCACTCCACCTTAATGAAATAATAAAAATGATTTCATACGAAATGGTTGTATAGATATCTTTAGTAGAGCATGTATTACAGTAGGGGTTGCACAAAGTCTAAATAAAATCAATCTTGTCATTTTCATAAGGGGACATGTGTGTGTGTGTGTGTGTGTGTGTGTAGCAGTTACTTTTAAAGCTCGGTAGATTTAGTGTTAAAATGGCGTACATTATTCGAATATCATGCTGTCATTTTTAATAACGGACAAAGTTGATTGAATTTTTTTTCCACGTAAAATATAAAATCATGGCTCTCGTATGTGGAGGCTGCGGGCGGGTGTTTTATAAATGAGTTTCCATGCGTGGAACGTCAAAGAGTAGACGACAAGAGAATATTATATAATTCCATTAAAAATAATACATTTACTCTGTAATACTGTACATGTGAACGCTAATTTAATAGCGGTTCTATGAACTATGTAGCAAAGTGGAAACCTGGAGAGCGAAGTCTACATACATATCATACATATACATATGTATTATATAACATGTCGATATGGCCGCGGGGCAATATGTATCGATCTATTATGTCTTCACGAGGATCCGACGTTAATTGATGAACGGAGGACTGTGGGTATCGACATATCTGTTTCGTGATATTAATAAATGATATAATAAAGTCGTAGGTATAATGGACGTATATAATACGGTTACAGTGTACAGAGTGTCTTAAACGAAGTTCGATGCACTGTGCGGACACATTTATAAGAGAAAAGCACTTTTCTCATTTTAATTCTTTAACGAATTAATTATGATGATAAATTAATCTGATAAAAAATAATAGAACAATTTCATTAAAACCGTGCGTCCACGGTTAATCCAGTTTTCCTTTGAGAGGATTTAATTTCGTGCACCGAGGATCCGTTTCACGAGGAGCTGGTATTTTAAGAGGTTCTCTCCTATCTTTTATACGCGATAACGAATTTTTGCCGTCGATACGTCGAGTGCGACTGACTCTTGTTTGATACTTGTGTGGCAAAGGGTGGCCGCGATTCTCTATAATAGATAAGAAAAATGTCAGCCGTATGGCGCCGCGCCGTTCTCCTTTTATAAATTCCTCGACAGCATGAAACGAACATAACGCCATCAAATAATAAAGTGATCGATTCCGAAAGATTGGAAAACATGGGATACAGGTTTTGCGTTTCAAATTCATCCTTTTGGAAATTAATTTCAACGTTTTACAGGTTTTGCAACTCCAAATTCTCCCTTTTGCAAATCAATTTCACCCTTGCAAAACCTATAGCATCAGAAATGAATAATACTAATTACTTAATCGCAGCCTGAAGGCTGCGAGGTATGTTCAGCGTTGGAACGTGACCTCGGCTCAGGCGCGGCGCGTCGTGGTTAATGATTGTAAAAAGTATCTGACGTCGTTGGAGTGGTTAGCCAGCGGACTGATTAACTCTTGTTATTTTTACGAACACACAGAGGAACAAGGTGTCGTGCTTAACGACGTTGGCGGTTTCATAAAGATCGATTTCCACAAGGGGTCGGCGCGGCGCGGCGCGGCGGTTTTAACCCCGATCCACGATCGACGTTGTTCGTAGCGCAAGCAGCACACAGTCGCCCCGGCAACTCGTGTGAAAAGTCGCATAATAACGATAATGGTTAAAAGTACAGCGGGGCGTTCACAACATTGCGTGAGGACGATAGGTATCGTCGCATGTCACCCTCGCCGCGTCGCGTCGTCACGGCACGCAACAACCGTTCGCCCCGAGAAACTACCCCCGGTCGCTGCCTCTCACCTAGAAAACATTCCCACCCCTCCACTTAAGCAAATGAAAACGCGCTCTCGAATATTTCGAAAATTCTCTTCGATAAATTCCTCGCGATTGCGATCTTCCTGCGCGCTTTAGGTCACTGTTTTACTACAGTCCGCGACAAGAAGATAGCACAATATCCGATTTTGTTAATTTTCGTACACACAAATATAGTTGAATAACTACAGTTCTCGTATTATATTTATATCATTGCTCAGTTAGTAATAGGTTGTATCTGTGCAGTTTGGTATTGAAAAATGCCACAAATATATTGGTGAAAGTTCCATAAGAAAATAAGTGATAATCAAAAAATGTTTATACATATTGTATAAACTGACTGATTCCGAAACGTTAAGAATTCAAAATTTGCGTAAAGAAAATTGTTCCATTGCTAAAATTGCGAAACTGTTGAATCGTAGTGTCAAAGTTATTTACAATTTCTTAAGAAATGTAGACGAATTTGAAAAAAAAGTGCGCAGGTCGGCCAAGAGTGACAACTGATCGTCAACGGCGTGACGCGACGCGGCGCGCAATTTGAAGAACTGCGCCAAATTCTGCTGCTACTGTAAGAGAAATTTCAGCAGAAGCTGGAGTAATTTACAATACTAACAATAAGATACGTAATGTACAACGTATTAAATCGAGTTAAACACGTGTTAAATCGAGTCAAAGGCTGATGTAGAGGCGACCCCTAATATTGTAAAGATTTATGGTAGTACCTGGTCGTACGTGACGTCTTGAATAAGAAGGCGTGAAAATAAACAGAACCGTCGTCGGGTGATGGCAGGCGGCAGGTGGGGACTTTGGTCTATTCAGCTATTGTTCGGGAAGGTCATGTTATGAGGTTGTAATGAGTGAGACTTTGTTCGAAAAGGATCTGGCCACGGAGTGGGGAAGGCAGGGTGCCTTTTGGTGAGAGGACTGTGTCAGACCCCGCGGCACTCGCCCCAGAACCGTCTTTGACTATAGTTCAAGTATGAAAGA